>NC_092234.1:42653031-42953031 GCF_036320965.1 Panulirus ornatus | reverse complement strand
AAATATATATATATATATATATATATATATATATATATATATATATATATATATATATATATATATATATATATATATATATATATATATTATCCCTGGGGATATGGGTGAAAGAATACTTCCCACGCATTCCTCGCGTGTCGTAGAAGGCGACTAGAGGGGACGGGAGTGGGGGGCCAGAAATCCTCCCCTCCTTGTATTTTTTTTAACTTTCTAAAATGGGAAACAGAAGAAGGAGTCACACGGGGAGTGCTCATCCTCCTTGAAGGCTCAGACTGGGGTGTCTAAATGTGTGTGGATGTAACCAACATGTGAAAAAAGGAGAGATAGGTAGTATGTTTGAGGAAAGGAACCTGGATGTTTTGGCTCTGAGTGAAACGAAGCTCAAGGGTAAAGGGGAAGAGTGGTTTGGGAATGTCTTGGGAGTAAAGTCAGGGGTTAGTGAGAGGACAAGAGCAAGGGAAGGAGTAGCAGTACTCCTGAAACAGGAGTTGTGGGAGTATGTGATAGAATGTAAGAAAGTAAATTCTCGATTAATATGGGTAAAACTGAAAGTTGATGGAGAGAGATGGGTGATTATTGGTGCATATGCACCTGGGCATGAGAAGAAAGATCATGAGAGGCAAGTGTTTTGGGAGCAGCTGAATGAGTGTGTTAGTGGTTTTGATGCACGAGACCGGGTTATAGTGATGGGTGATTTGAATGCAAAGGTGAGTAATGTGGCAGTTGAGGGAATAATTGGTATACATGGGGTGTTCAGTGTTGTAAATGGAAATGGTGAAGAGCTTGTAGATTTATGTGCTGAAAAAGGACTGATGATTGGGAATACCTGGTTTAAAAAGCAAGATATACATAAGTATACGTATGTAAGTAGGAGAGATGGCCAGACAGCGTTATTAGATTACGTGTTAATTGACAGGCGCGCGAAAGAGAGACTTTTGGATGTTAATGTGCTGAGAGGTGCAACTGGAGGGATGTCTGATCATTATCTTGTGGAGGCTAAGGTGAAGATTTGTATGGGTTTTCAGAAAAGAAGAGTGAATGTTGGGGTGAAGAGGGTGGTGCGAGTAAGTGAGCTTGGGAAGGAGACTTGTGTGAGGAAGGACCAGGAGAGACTGAGTACAGAATGGAAAAAGGTGAGAACAATGGAAGTAAGGGGAGTGGGGGAGGAATGGGATGTATTTAGGGAAGCTGTGATGGATTGCACAAAAGATGCTTGTGGCATGAGAAGAGTGGGAGGTGGGTTGATTAGAAAGGGTAGTGAGTGGTGGGATGAAGTAAGATTATTAGTGAAAGAGAAGAGAGAGGCATTTGGACGATTTTTGCAGGGAAAAAATGAAATTGAGTGGGAGATGTATAAAAGAAAGAGACAGGAGGTCAAGAGAAAGGTGCAAGAGGTGAAAAAGAGGGCAAATGAGAGTTGGGGTGAGAGGGTATCATTAAATTTTAGGGAGAATAAAAAGATGTTCTGGAAGGAGGTAAATAAAGTGCGTAAGACAAGGGAGCAAATGGGAACTTCAGTGAAGGGCGCAAATGGGGAGGTGATAACAAGTAGTGGTGATGTAAGAAGGAGATGGAGTGAGTATTTTGAAGGTTTGTTGAATGTGTTTGATGATAGAGTGGCGGATATAGGGTGTTTTGGTCGAGGTGGTGTGCAAAGTGAGAGGGTTTGGGAAAATGATTTGGTAAACAGAGAAGAGGTAGTAAAAGCTTTGAAAGCCGGCAAGGCAGCAGGTTTGGATGGTATTGCAGTGGAATTTATTAAAAAAGGGGGTGACTGTATTATTGACTAGTTTGTAAGGTTATTTAATGTATGTATGACTCATGGTGAGGTGCCTGAGGATTGGCGGAATGCGTGCATAGTGCCATTGTACAAAGGCAAAGGGGATAAGAGTGAGTGCTCAAATTACAGAGGTATAAGTTTGTTGAGTATTCCTGGTAAATTATATGGGAGGGTATTGATTGAGAGGGTGAAGGCATGTACAGAGCATCAGATTGGGGAAGAGCAGTGTGGTTTCAGAAGTGGTAGAGGATGTGTGGATCAGGTGTTTGCTTTGAAGAATGTATGTGAGAAATACTTAGAAAAGCAAATGGATTTGTATGTAGCATTTATGGATCTGGAGAAGGCATATGATAGTGTTGATAGAGATGCTCTGTGGAAAGTATTAAGAATATATGGTGTGGGAGGCAAGTTGTTAGAAGCAGTGAAAAGTTTTTATCGAGGATGTAAGGCATGTGTACGTGTAGGAAGAGAGGAAAGTGATTGGTTCTCAGTGAATGTAGGTTTGCAGCAGGGGTGTGTGATGTCTCCATGGTTGTTTAATTTGTTTATGGATGGGGTTGTTAGGGAGGTGAATGCAAGAGTTTTGGAAAGAGGGGCAAGTATGAAGTCTGTTGGGGATGAGAGAGCTTGGGAAGTGAGTCAGTTGTTGTTCGTTGATGATACAGCGCTGGTGGCTGATTCATGTGAGAAACTGCAGAAGCTGGTGAATGAGTTTGGCAAAGTGTGTGAAAGAAGAAAGTTAAGAGTAAATGTGAATAAGAGCAAGGTAATTAGGTACAGTAGGGGTGAGGGTCAAGTCAATTGGGAGGTAAGTTTGAATGGAGAAAAACTGGAGGAAGTAAAGTGTTTTAGATATCTGGGAGTGGATCTGGCAGCGGATGGAACCATGGAAGCGGAAGTGGATCATAGGGTGGGGGAGGGGGCGAAAATGCTGGGAGCCTTGAAGAGTGTGTGGAAGTCGAGAACATTATCTCGGAAAGCAAAAATGGGTAAGTTTGAAGGAATAGTGGTTCCAACATTGTTGTGTGGTTGCGAGGCGTGGGCTATGGATAGAGTTGTGCGCAGGAGGATAGATGTGCTGGAAATGAGATGTTTGAGGACAATGTGTGGTGTGAGGTGGTTTGATCGAGTAAGTAACGTAAGGGTAAGAGAGATGTGTGGAAATAAAAAGAGCGTGGTTGAGAGAGCAGAAGAGGGTGTTTTGAAATGGTTTGGGCACATGGAGAGAATGAGTGAGGAAAGATTGACCAAGAGGATATATGTGTCGGAGGTGGAGGGAATGAGGAGAAGTGGGAGACCAAATTATAGGTGGAAAGATGGAGTGAAAAAGATTTTGTGTGATCGGGGCCTGAACATGCAGGAGGGTGAAAGGAGGGCAAGGAATAGAGTGAATTGGATCGATGTGGTATACCGGGGTTGACGTGCTGTCAGTGGATTGAATCAGGGCATGTGAAGCATCTGGGGTAAACCATGGAAAGCTGTGTAGGTATGTATATTTGCGTGTGTGGACGTATGTATATACATGTGTATGGGGGTGGGTTGGGCCATTTCTTTCGTCTGTTTTCTTGTGCTCTCGCAAACGCGGGAGGCAGCGAAAAAAAAAAAATATTAATTTTGCTTTGTCGCTGTCTCCCACGTTAGCAAGATAGTGCAAGGAAACAGACGAAAGAATGGCCCAACCCACCCACATACACATGTATATACATACACATCCACACATGCAATATATACATACCTATACATCTCAACATATACATATATATACACACACAGACATATACAGAAATACACATGCACATAATTCATACTGTCTGCCTTTATTCATTCCCATTGCCACCCCACCACACATGAAAATAACGACCCCCTCCCCCCAAATGTACGCAAGGCAGCGCTAGGAAAAGACAACAAAGGCCACTTTCGTTCACATTCAGTCTCTAGCTGTCATGTAATAATGCACCGAAACCACAGCTCCCTTTCCACATCCAGGCCCCACAGAACTTTCCATGGTTTACCACAGACATTTCACATGCCTTGGTGCAATCCACTGACAGCACGTCGACCCTGGTATACTACATCATTCCAATTCACTCTATTCCTTGCACGCCTTTCACCCTCCTGCATGTTCAGGCCCCGATCACTCAAAATCTTTTTCACTCCATCTTTCCACCTCCAATTTGGTCTCCCACTTCTCTTGGTCAATCTTTCCTCTCTCATTCTCTCCATGTGACCAAACTATTTCAACACACCCTCTTCTGCTCTCTCAACCACACTCTTTTTATCCACACCTCTCTTTCACCCTTTCATTACTTACTCGATCAAACCACCTCACACCACATATTGTCCTCAAACATCTCATTTCCAGCACATCCACCCTCCTGCGCACAACTCTATCCATAGCCCACGCCTCGCAACCATATAACATTGTTGGAACCACTATTCCTTCAAACATACCCATTTTTGCTTTCCAAGATAATGTTCTCGACTTCCACACATTCTTCAACACTCCCAGAACTTTCGCCCCCTCCCCCACCCTATGATTCACTTCCGCTTCCATGGTTCCATCCGCTGCCAAATCCACTCCCAGATATCTAAAACACTTCACTTCCTCCAGTCTGATTTACAGGCAATAAATTGCAAGTAACAAACTCAAACTCAAAAAATACTTCCAGATGTTATTAAAGGTCTCTGAAGGCAATTTATATCACTCTTTATACTCAAAGCTGATTACTTATAGCGTGAGATGTCATGAAGTTATGAGTGTCCAGATTTTATAGCATATCTAAACTGGAAGTACCTCTCTTTATATCTTACTTCTCTCTGAGACACATCTGTCCAAAGATGTTCTCACTAGTTCCCTTTTCATATCTAATTATATCCTCCACTCACAATTTCAGTTCAAAGATGTGTCCAACGATGTTCTCACTAGTCCCTTTTTCATATCTAACTATAACCTGCACTCATGATTTCGGTTCAAAGGCGGTGTTTGTGCTTGTTCTAATATCAACACACCTGTTGCACGCCTCAAGGACCATGAGTCTCCAAACTTTGATGTTATGTGGCTCAATGCCTGCCTCCCTACTACCACACTTTTCCTCTGCTTCACCTATTGCTCTCCTAGTTTTACATATTTCATATCCTTCTTCGATTATCTATACTCCTGCCATGAGACTGTAACTTTCTCTCACCTCCAGGCCGAGATCCTCTACCACGGGGATTTCAACGTTCACCATAGGGAATGGTTGAATTCCTCCCATATGGATGGTGAAGGGATTGAAACCCTCAAGTTCTCCATTCTCAATGATTCAGAGCAAATTACCTCCCTCCCTACCCATATTCCTGACTGCTGGGACCACCCTCCTAATACTCTGGATTTGTTTTTCACCGCTAGTCCATCCCACTACAAATGCACAACAATAACCCCAATTGGTTCAACTGATCACACTCTCATAAATGTATCTATTCTAATGGCACCTCCCCTCCAGCAGCCCCTTCTAAGCAGAAATACTAGGACCTCAACAAAGCTGATAGGAATAACTTGGATAACTTCTTTTCTGACTTTCCTTAGGTAAATTACTGTCTCTTATGTGATGATGCTTCTGTCTCCACCATATGCTTAGCAGAGTTTATTCTTGAGGGAATGGAAGCATTTATCCCTTCTTCCTCCAAGACAACCTCTTCATCCAATCCATGGTTCAACCATTCCTGTTCTGAAGCCATTCAGACAATGGATCACGAATATAGGGCTTGGAAAAACTCTCCTTCCTCTGGCTCCCATTCAGCTTTTATCACAGCCTGCAACTGCTACAAGCACATTATCCGTGAGGCGAAGCATTCCTTTATTCAAAGGACGTGGGATAAGCTCTCCTTGTCATCAACTTAGAGCTCTTTCTGGTCTTTAGCTAAGGGCATCTCTAACAACTTCTATCCTCTTAACCCCACCTCAGAGGACTCTTACATTCCTTCACCTCTTAATGCTCCTCTTACTAATCCTATGCCTCTTCCCGTAATCTCTTTTCAGACTGTCCAAAAAGCACTTCTTTCTCTGGACACAAGCAAGGTTTATGTTCCTGATGGCATCCATCCCCGTGTACTGAAAGAGTGTGCCTACAAACTGGCAACCAAGCTTGCTTGTCTGTTCCGTGTCTGTTTAAAAACCAAAACATTTCACTCTTGGAAACATGTATTAAGACATCCCATCCCTAAGAAGGGTGACCGTTCTGACCCCTCTAACCATTGTCCTATTGCTGTACATCTACCATTTCAAGTCTTTGAATCCTTCATCAACTCCCATATCCTTAAACACCTCGAAAATGACAGTCTTCTCTCTGATCACCAGTATGGCCTACGTAAGGCGTGATCCATTGGTGATATTCTTTCTAATCTTACTACTGTCTGGTCATCATCCCTGAAAGATCTTTGGAGTCATGTGTAGATGTCCTTGACATATCTAAGGCTTTTGACAGGGTGTGGCATCGGATTTCATCTCTAAGCTACCCTCCTTTGGCCTCCCTCCCTCAATTTGCTCCTTCATATCTACTTTCCTCTCTGGCTAATCTATCTCTGTGGTTGTTGATGGATCATCTTCACCCCTTTTCTCCATCAGCAGCAGTGTCCCTCAGGGTTCTGTCCTGTCCTCCACAAATAATCCAATGCACTCAAATGCTGACAACAATGCATTCATCCACATCCTTAATTCTGCTCCCTCTTCTCTCACTCGATCTGTATCCCATCTTGACACAACTTCCTCCATAAACTCGGACAGGATATCTTGGTGGGGTACACAAATTCTTGTTACGTTTAATGCCACCAAAACCCAATGTCTACCCATCTCTTTATTGAAATCTCCACACAACTCTCATCTCTCCTTTGATGGTACTGTAATCCCACCTCTTGACTAAAAAACATACTTGGTATTACTGTAACATCCACTTTCTCTTGGAAAACCCACATTACAGGAACAGCTCAGTCTGCCTCTAAGAAAATAGGTGTCGTGTTTAGATGTCAAAACTTCTTGTCTTCTGAACAGCTGCTCCATTTATACAAGGGACTGCTTCATCCTTCTATGGAGTACTGCTCTAAAATCTGAGGTGGTTCTAGCTCTGTATGCTTACTTGACAGAGTTGAGTAAGCGATTCAACTTATAAAGTGTCCCAGGCTAACTTCCAAACTTGACCCCCTTGCCCTTTACCACAATGTTAGTTCACTTTCCTTCTTCTATAGGTATTACTTTGGTTTTTGCTCCCAAGAGCTGGCTGCTTGTGTGCCCACACCACTAGCTAGACCACACAATACTTGGCAAGTTGCTGCATCACATGATTATTGTGTGGCCATCAGCAACTCAAAGTTGGGTTGTTTTGATACCTGCTTCTTTCCCTACATATCTAAGCTTTGGAACTCTCTACTTTCTCATGTTTTTCCCAATAACTATGACCCTGCACATTTCAAAAGAACAGGTCTTTCACTTCCTCCAAAATCACTAAATATTTTCCCTTGTCTTTCCTTTTCCCATTTCATAATTCTCTCTATACTTCAATGAAGGCCTGGCCTTGAAGTGGACTTATGTCCATGACTGGAGCCTTCAATGTAAAATTAAAAAAAATACAAAGATATTATCCAAAGATAATGTAGACATATCAAACATCTTGGTGACTTACAAAGACAATGAAATGAAAACAAAATTGGATTTATGGCCATGAACATGCATTTTAAGTATTGCGCTGTTTTGAAACTTTCTTAATTTATGACTGTGGTTGTAATTCACATGAGAAATCAATATGCAGCAGCAATGAAAGACCCAACATATGTGAGTTTTACAATACATACATTACTTAAAGGCACATACAGTAAGGATACAGCAAGACAAGAGCATTGGTCCTCAGTGTTAGTCACGCAATTTTTTTTTTATACTTGATCACTGTTTAATGTGTAAGCAAGATAGAACCAAAAACAGATGAAAAAGACCACATCCACTTACAACTATTCTCTAGCTGCTATGTGTAATGCACTGAAAACACAGCTCCGTATTCACAACCAGGCCCCACAGAACCTTTCCTTGGTTCACCTCAGATGTTTCACAAGCCCAGGTTCAGTCCACTGGCAGCACTTCGACCCTGTATCCCATATCATTCCGATTTACTGTATCCCATGCATGCCTTTCACCCTCCAGCATGTACAAGCCAAGATCGCTTAAAATCTTTGTCCTCCATCCTTCCATCTCCAACATGGTCTCCCCTGGTCCCCTCCACTTCCAACACATGTATCTTCTTTGTTAACTTTTCCTCACACATTCTCTCCATATGTCTGAACCATTTCAGCACACCCTCTTCTGCTCTTTCAATCACTCTCTTTTTATTACCACACCTCTCTCTTCCCCTTTCATTACTTACTTGATCAAACCACCTCACACCACACAGTGTCTTCAAACATTTAATTTCCAAGACATACATTCTCTCCCACACAGTCTTGACAATAACCCATGCCTTGCATCCATATAATAATGATGGGACTACTATACCTTCAAACATACCCATTTTTGCCCATACCAATCATGATCTCTATTTCCACATATCCCTTAGTGCTCCCAGAACCTTTGCCCCCTCACCCACCCTATGACACTTCTGTGGTTCCATTTGTTGCCATGTCCACTCACAGGTATCTAAAACATTTCATTTCTTCCAATTTTTCTCCATTCAAACTCACACCCCATCCAACCTGTCCCTCAACTCTGCTAAACCTATAAACCTTCCTTTTGTTCACATTTACTCTTAACATCCTCCTTTCAGTGGAATTGCAGTGGAATTTATCAAAAAAAGGGGGTGACTGTATTGTTGACTGGTTGGTAAGGTTACTCAATGTATGTATGATTCATGGTGAGGTGCCTGAGGATTGGCAGAATGCTTGCATAGTGCCATTGTACAAAGGCAAGGGGGATAAGAAAGAGTGCTCAAATTACAGAGGTATAAGTTTGTTGAGTATTCCAGGTAAATTATATGGGAGGGTATTGATTGAGAGGGTCAAGGCATGTACAGAGCATCAGATTGGGGAAGAGCAGTGTGGTTTCAGAAGTGGTAGAGGATGTGTGGATCAGGTGTTTGCTTTGAACAATGTATGTGAGAAATACTTAGAAAAGCAAATGGATTTGTATGTAGCATTTATCTATCTGGAGAAGGCATATGATAGAGTTGATAGAGATACTCTGTGGAAGGTATTAAGAAAATATGGTGTGGGAGGCAAGTTGTTAGAAGCAGTGAAAAGTTTTTATCGAGGATGTAAGGCATGTGTATGTGTAGGAAGAGAGGAAAGTGATTGGTTCTCAGTGAATGTAGGTTTGCGGCAGGGGTGTGTGATGTCTCCAAGGTTGTTTAATTTGTTTATGGATGGGGTTGTTAGGGAGGTGAATGCAAGAGTTTTGGAAAGAGGGGCAAGTATGCAGTCTGTTGTGGATGAGAGAGCCTGGGAAGTAAGTCAGTTGTTGTTCACTGATGATACAGTGCTGGTGGCTGATTCATGTGAGAAACTGCAGAAGCTGGTGACTGAGTTTGGTAAAGTGTGTGAAAGAAGAAAGTTGAGAGTAAATGTGAATAAGAGCAAGATCATTAGGTACAGTAGGGGTGAGGGTCAAGTCAATTGGGACGTAAGTTTGAATGGAGAAAAACTGGAGGAGGTGAAGTGTTTTAGATATCTGGGAGTAGATTTGGCAGCGGATGGACCCATGGAAGCGGAAGTGAATCATAGGGGGTGGGAGGGGGTGAAAATTCTGGGAGCCTTGAAGAATGTGTGGAAGTCGAGAACATTATCTCGGAAAGCAAAAATGGGTATGTTTGAAGGAATAGTGGTTCCATCAATGCTGTATGGTTGCGAGGCGTGGGCTATGGATAGAGTTGTGTGGAGGAGGGTGGATGTGCTGGAAATGAGATGTTTGAGGACAATATGTCGTGTGAAGTGGTTTGATCGAGTAAGTAATAATAGGGTAAGAGAGATGTGTGGTAATAAAAAGAGTGTGGTTGAGAGAGCAGAAGAGGGTGTTTTAAAATGGTTTGGTCACATGGAGAGAATGAGTGAGGAAAGATTGACCAAGAGGTTATATGTGTCAGAGGTGGAGGGAACGAGGAGAAGTGGTAGACCAAATTGGAGGTGGAAAGATGGAGTGAAAAAGATTTTGAGTGATCGGGGCCTGAACACGCAGGAGGGTGAAAGGCGTGCAAGGAATAGAGTGAATTGGAATGATGTGGTATACCGGGGTCGACGTGCTGTAAATGGATTGAACCAGGGCATGTGAGGCGTCTGGGGTAAACCATGGAAAGTTCTGTGGGGCCTGGATGTGGAAAGGGAGCTGTGGTTTTGGTGCATTATTACATGACAGCTAGAGACTGAGTGTGAACAAATGGGGCCTTTGTTGTCTTTTCCTAGCGCTACCTCGCACACGAGGGGGGAGGGGGTTGTTATTCCATGTGTGGCGAGGTGGCAATGGGAATGAATAAAGGCAGACAGTATGGATTATGTACATGTGTATATATGTATATGTCTGTGTGTGTATATATATATGTATACATTGAGATGTATAGGTATGTATATTTGCGTGTGTGGACATGTATGTATATGCATGTGTATGTGGGTGGGTTGGGCCATTCTTTAGTCTGTTTCCTTGCACTACCTCGCTAACACAGGAGACAGCAACAAAGCAAAATAAATAAAATAAATAAATATATCCTCCTTTCACACATCCTTCCAAACTTGGTCACCAACTTCTGCAGTTTCAAACTCGAATCTCTCAATGGTACTGTATCATCAGCAAACAACTACTAACTCACTTCCCCGGCATTCTCATCCCCTACAGCCTGCATACTTGTCCCTCTCTCCAAGACTTGCATTTACCTTTCTCAACACTCCACCTACAAACAAATTAAACAACCATGATGACATCACACACCCCTGCCACAGACCGTCCTTCACTTGGAAACATTCCTTCTTCTCTCTTCCTACTCATGCACATACTTTGCAACCTTGATAAAAACTTCTCAATGCTTCTATTCATTTTTTTTTTTTTTTTTCATGCTATTCGCCATTTCCCGCGATAGCGAGGTAGCGTTAAGAACAGAGGACTGGGCCTTTGAGGGAATATCCTCACCTGGCCCTCTTCTCTGTTCCTTCTTTTGGAAAAAAAAAAAAAAAAAAAAAAAAAAAAAAAAAAACGAGAGGGGAGGATTTCCAGCCCCCCGCTCCCTTCCCTTTTAGTCGCCTTCTACGACACGCAGGGAATACGTGGGAAGTATTCTTTCTCCCCTATCCCCAGGGATACAATTATATAAATTATACAATTATATAAATTATAAGCAATGATTTGGTAAATGATTTGGTAAACAGAGAAGAGGTAGTGAAAGCTTTGCAGAAGATGAAAGCCGGCAAGGCAGCAGGTTTGGATGGTATTGCAGTGGAATTTATTAAAAAAGGGGGTGACTGTATTGTTGACTGGTTGGTAAGGTTATTTAATGTATGTATGACTCATGGTGAGGTGCCTGAGGATTGGCGGAATGCGTGCATAGTGCCATTGTACAAAGGCAAAGGGGATAAGGGTGAGTGCTCAAATTACAGAGGTATAAGTTTGTTGAGTATTCCTGGTAAATTATATGGGAGGGTATTGATTGAGAGGGTGAAGGCATGTACAGAGCATCAGATTGGGGAAGAGCAGTGTGGTTTCAGAAGTGGTAGAGGATGTGTGGATCAGGTGTTTGCTTTGAAGAATGTATGTGAGAAATACTTAGAAAAGCAAATGGATTTGTATGTAGCATTTATGGATCTGGAGAAGGCATATGGTAGAGTTGATAGAGATGCTCTGTGGAAGGTATTAAGAATATATGGGGTGGGAGGAAAGTTGTTAGAGGCAGTGAAAAGTTTTTATCGAGGATGTAAGGCATGTGTACGTGTAGGAAGAGAGGAAAGTGATTGGTTCTCAGTGAATGTAGGTTTGCGGCAGGGGTGTGTGATGTCTCCATGGTTTAATTTGTTTATGGATGGGGTTGTTAGGGAGGTAAATGCAAGAGTTTTGGAAAGAGGGGCAAGTATGAAGTCTGTTGGGGATGAGAGAGCTTGGGAAGTGAGTCAGTTGTTGTTCGCTGATGATACAGCGCTGGTGGCTGATTCATGTGAGAAACTGCAGAAGCTGGTGACTGAGTTTGGTAAAGTGTGTGGAAGAAGAAAGTTAAGAGTAAATGTGAATAAGTACAGTAGGGTTGAGGGTCAAGTCAATTGGGAGGTGAGTTTGAACGGAGAAAAACTGGAGGAAGTGAAGTGTTTTAGATATCTGGGAGTGGATCTGGCAGCGGATGGAACCATGGAAGCGGAAGTGGATCATAGGGTGGGGGAGGGGGCGAAAATTCTGGGGGCCTTGAAGAATGTGTGGAAGTCGAGAACATTATCTCGGAGAGCAAAAATGGGTATGTTTGAAGGAATAGTGGTTCCAACAATGTTGTATGGTTGCGAGGCGTGGGCTATGGATAGAGTTGTGCGCAGGAGGATGGATGTGCTGGAAATGAGATGTTTGAGGACAATGTGTGGTGTGAGGTGGTTTGATCGAGTGAGTAACGTAAGGGTAAGAGAGATGTGTGGAAATAAAAAGAGCGTGGTTGAGAGAGCAGAAGAGGGTGTTTTGAAGTGGTTTGGGCACATGGAGAGGATGAGTGAGGATAGATTGACCAAGAGGATATATGTGTCAGAGGTGGAGGGAGCAAGGAGAAGAGGGAGACCAAATTGGAGGTGGAAAGATGGAGTGAAAAAGATTTTGTGTGATCGGGGCCTGAACATGCAGGAGGGTGAAAGGAGGGCAAGGAATAGAGTGAATTGGAGCGATGTGGTATACCGGGGTTGACGTGATGTCAGTGGATTGAATCAAGGCATGTGAAGCGTCTGGGGTAAACCATGGAAAGCTGTGTAGGTATGTATATTTGCGTGTGTGGACGTATGTATATACATGTGTATGGGGGGGGTTGGGCCATTTCTTTCGTCTGTTTCCTTGCGCTACCTCGCAAACGTGGGAGACAGTGACAAAGTATAAAAAAAAAAAAAAAAAAAAAAAAAAAAAAAAAAAAAAAGCAATTCAGTGTTCCTAAAAAAAATTAAGAATTCATCTGCACTAACCTGAGTTTATTATCAGCTTTTTCAGATATAGCCATTAGAGCAGCATCAATACTGTCAGCATTAGCAGTCCAAGACAGATCCAATTCCACCAAAGAATGTTGCCATTTGCAGACCACAAGCTCCAGCCGATCTGAGTAACTCTTGGGAGAAGTAGAACCTGCCAAAAAGAGATGCTCCAAATCCCATGGCGGAATGCGAACCAACGATGAATCTGTGATGTTCATGCACCTGCAGGGGCAAAAACTTGGTGAGTGAAAAAATGTGGTAGAAATCAAAGAGGTAAGTGACATTCTTCCTTCATATGATTAAGTTTTGTGCAATTAGTATGCCAAAGTAGACATAATCTTTATTTAATCTAATAATGATACCAAAAGGAATAAGTCCTTTAATGAATTAGGCTGCAATACATAAACCTAAGCATTCACTTTTTTCCATCTATATCAATCCATCTATCTGTTGTAAAGGAAGCCAACAGTGGATCTGTTTCTACTCTTGCAAAAACCTTTAATGAAGTCATACATTTTTCAGAAAAAAGGTACTATTTCTACTCTATTCAAATGATGTGTGACAATAAGTTGGAGATAACGTGGGGGTACAGCTGAACTATACTGGAAAAGAATGAAAGCTAACAGTGCGTGCTGTATGCAGATGATGGTATTCTGTTTGCTGATTTAAAGTAAAGTAAAATTGCTAGCCACAGTGGTGATGCATGAGGGATGATACTCAAAAGACATGTCTGTAAAAGTAAAGTTGTTGTTTTCAAGAGACTAACTGTCACACTGTAAAGCTAGATACAAATGAGACTGGCAGTTGCTCCATTTATGCAAAGGACTGATCCATCCTTGTACAGAGTGCTAGTTCTAGCTATGACAGAGTCGAAAAAGGTCTGACTTAGAAACGATGTCTATATCTCTGATATCCATTCCCTTTGGAATCTCCCTGAAAGGGGTGGCCACAGCAAAATAGCCTCCATATCTGTTAAACTCCACTGCTTCTTCTTAGCCTTTAGTGCCTCACCCTTAACAGGCCACTGGCAGAGGGCAACTCTAGCTCAATGTTTTCAGAGGCTCCCACCTAATGTTCGAATCAACTACTTCTACCTACTGTGCCCACTTAATAATCCTGCATAATGTTAAAACCTACTACCTTTATCTAATGCTCCTACCTACTACTTCTATTTATTGTTTCTACCTATGGTTCCTCTCTAACAGACCTACTTACTACTTCTATCTATTGCTCCTGCCAATTTGCCAAGTGGCAGGGCTAGTGCAAAGCATTCACAGCAGGAAAATGTAAAGTTGCAAAAAATGAGTTGTGTGAGCTAAGTGTTTTTGTGAGAAGGAGAGACTGTATATCTGTGGACAGAATACCAGTAGTCCGTGTATGGGCGATGCAAAAAGGAAAGACAGCTACCTGGGTCAAAGGAGTGCCTTGGCAACCAGTGATGGGCTGGCTCACCATGCAGCCATCAACAACCCTCCCACTACCTAGGTGTGTAGTACCAGTAACATACCCTCATGGTTGGTGACAACCTACCAACTACCACCTATCATATCATAAACTCTCCCAAGCTAGCTTCATGACTTGACCTGCTTGCCCTACGAAGCAATGTTGGTTTATTTTACCTCTTCTATAGGTTTTACTTTGGTTTTTACTCCCAAGAGCAGGCTGCTTGTGTGCCCCAACCACTATCTAGACTTTGCAATACTTAGCAAACTGTTGCATCACCTGATTAATGTGCTCCATTGGCAAATCAAAGGTGGGTCAGTTTGATAAATGTTTCTTTTCCCACACCTTGAAGCTCTGGAACTCTCTACATTCTCATGTCTTTCCCAATAACTTTGACTTAGCACATTTTAAAAGACGGGTTCTTTACTTCCTCCAAAATTTGCAAATCAACAGAATAAGAAAAGGTCTGGACCCATACAGGGCTCACTATCCTGATGAAATTTCACCATATGTGCAGAAGATTTGTGTTAGCCCACTAGAAATACTGCTCAAGATGTCATTGGAGAAAGGCAAAACGTCATGGTAGTGGGGATGGGAAGAGGCACTGAACTAAAAAGTGGTCTCCCTGACAAGTGTGGTCTGTAAAGTTCTGGAAAAGATACTTAGAAAGTAAATACACGACTTTCTACTTGGAAGAATTTACCGAACAGAAATATAGCACAGTTTCCGGGTAAGGAGGTCATGTGTAATAAGCCCATCAAATTTCTACAAAAGTGAGCACTGAAGGGTAAGAAACAGTACTGGAATTCAATAGTTATGGAGACTATTTCTGTGGCCACTCCTTTGAAAGAGTTCCAGAGGGAACAGGCAATGGAGATATAGACAGATAGCTAGATAGATAGTTATATAGATAGATAGATAGGCAGATATAGATAGACAGACATAGACAGATAAAGTGAACTCTGTCTTAAAGAGAAGGTACTGGTGAGTGGACTGTTTGCGTATGGACTGCCAAAAAGATTTTGACATTACCACATGGGAGGCTGATCACCAGGCAGGAATAAGAGGGTAACTTCTTAAATGGATGGTAGATTATCTTTGAGGAGGGGAAGACAGGATGCTTGTCACAGGAACCTACTCAAAATAGAATTAGGTAAAAGTACTGCAGGGTTCTGTTCTGAAAACATTCTTCTTCTTGATCTTTTTTTTTCTATTATAATTTGTCGTTGTCTCCCACGTCAGTGAGGTAGCGCAAAGGAAACAGACGAATGAATGACCCAACCCACCCACATACACATGTATATACATACACGCCCACACATGCACAGATACATACCTATACATTTCAATGTACACACATATACATACACAGACAAATACATATATACACATGCACATAATCATACTTGCTGCCCTTGGCCATTCCTGTTGCCACCCCACCACACATGGAATGGTACACCCCTCCCCCCGCACGCACGCAAGGTAGTGCTAGGAAGACAACATAAGCCACATTCGTTCACACTCAGTCTCTAGCTGTCATGTGTAATGCACCAAAACCAAAGCTCCCTTTCCACATCCAGGCCCCGCAAAACTTTCCATGGTTTAACCCAGACGCTTCACATGCCCTGGTTCAATCCAGTGACAGCACGTCGACCCTGGTATACCACATCGTTCCAATTCACTCTATTCCATACACGCTTTTCACCCTCCAGTATGTTCAGGCCCCGATCGCTCAAAATCTTTTTCATTCCATCCTTCCACCTCCAATCTGGTCTTCCACTTCTCCTCGTTCCCTCCATCTCTGACACACATATATCCTTTTTGTCAATCTTTCCTCACTCATTCTCTCCATGTGACCAAACCATTTCAATACACCCTCTTCTGCTCTCTCAACCACACTCTTTTATTACCACACATCTCTCTTACCCTTTCATTACTTACTCGATCAAACTATCTCACACCACATATTGTCCTCAAACATCTCATTTCCAACAAATCCACCCTCCTCCACACAACCTTATCTATAGCCCACACCTTGCAACCATATAACATTGTTTGAACCAATTATTCCTTCGAACATACCTATTTTTGCTTTCTGAGATAATGTTCTCGCCTTCCACACATTCTTCAACGCTCCCAGAACCTTCGCCCCCTCCCCCACCCTATGACTCACTTCCATGATTCCATGTGCTGTTAAATCCACTTCCAGATATCTAAACCACTTCACTTCCTCCAATTTTTCTTCATTCAAACTTACCTCCCAATTGACTTATTGATTCATGAGAAAGAAATGCCAGAAATACAACCTAAATATGTCTGCAGATGATGCAAGGGTCATGAGGGAAGTGAAAAGGATTGAGGATTATATCATCCTTGAAGGAAGTTTAATCCAATAAATAAAAAGTAATGACGAAAGGTCACAGCAATAGAAGGCCTTGAAAAGATCATTATCTTGTAGGAAAGAAGACACATGAACCTACATAAGAAGGACTTGGGAGTTGACATCATCCCTAACTAGCCACCAGAATTCCATCTTACGAGAAATAACAGGTAAGGAGACCAATTGTCTACTAACAACTATCAGAACTGCATTCAAGTTCATGGATAACAAAATATTCAGCAAGCTGTTTACATCATACATATGGTCAAAAGTAGAATATGTTTCTAAAGTTTATTTACCTCAACTGAAAATGCACAAACAGTTAATAGAGAAGGTCCTGAGGATAGCAACAGAAAGGGTACCAAGAATCAAAAAGCTGAGATACAGGAAAAGGTTAGAGACCTTCATTTTACCTACCTTGGAAGAGAGAAGGGTGGGGGAAGACCTGATCACAGTTCTCTGAGATATAAGGTTAGAACAACAAGGGAAATGTGATGAAGTTAAGCAAAAACCTTACTAAGAAAGGTGCAAAACTTTTATAGTATGACAGTGATGGTTGAATGAAATGAAATGAAAGAAGACATGGTTAATGATGATGGCATACAGAAATAAAGAAGTCATAAAGCAGTAGAAAACGTTCAAGGGATACATTCCCATCCTCCCTGAATATTATGAGTAGGTAATTACAGGTGAGACAGAACTGTTGAAACATGGACAATTAGTTATAGCAGATGGAGAAAAAGTAGCTGCACTACACTATCATTGTAAAGATCAAATACTTCAATCTTGCACACATAATCAAGCATATTGTGATGCCTGATGTGAGAGATTAAGATTACAATGAGTGATGCAGTTACTAACCCATCAGCAAAAAAATCATCTTACTAAGTTTTACTGAAAGTATTTCAAACTTACCCTCTGACATCTAGCAAACGAAGCTTGTGGGAGTTCTTGAGAACCCTTTCTAATTCACCATCATTCATTCCAACACTGAGGTTACCAACTTCAGCCAAACTCAGCTCCTCTAACTCTGGGAATCCTGGTGATGATGCCTGTGAAATTAAATTTTTCAGTACACCAAACAGTATTGTGGGGTGGGGGGACCAAAGAAATTATAGCAAACACTATTTCTAAATACATTTCACATCTTTTCAAAGTCAAAACACTGCTATCATAGATAGCATAATCATTAGATACTGAATTAAAAAGAAAATATGCCCCTGTAATAAACACATCATTTATGCAAAAAAATTTCAAGAATTCACTTAAAAATTTTCAAATCATGCAAAAAACTTGTTTTGTTATTTTCGAAGTGTACTGCAAAATTTTTTTCCATAAAAGTACTTCACTTAAAGAAATGGAAGTTCCAATGATGGGCATAATATGTGCATTTCATACAAGTTCCAGTGATGACATAAGTGCAAAAAATTATTTATATATTATTTATTTATTCATTTTGCTTTGTTGCTGTCTCCCGCGTTTGCGAGGTAGCGCAAGGAAACAGACGAAAGAAATGGCCCAACCCACCCCCATATACATGTATGTACACACACGTCCACACACGCAAATATACATACCTATACATCTCAATGTACACATATATATACACACACAGATACATACATATATACCCATGCACACAATTCACACTGTCTGCCTTTATTCATTCCCATCACCACCTCGCCACACATGGAATACCATCCCCCTCCCCCCTCATGTGTGCGGGGTAGCGCTAGGAAAAGACAACAAAGACCTCATTCGTTCACACTCAGTCTCTAGCTGTCATGCAATAATGCCCGAAACCACAGCTCCCTTTCCACATCCAGGCCCCACAAAGCTTTCCATGGTTTACCCCAGACGCTTCACATGCCCTGATTCAATCCACTGACAGCACGTCAACCCCGGTATACCACATCGATCCAATTCACTCTATTCCTTGCCCGCCTTTCACCCTCCTGCATGTTCAGGCCCCGATCACTCAAAATCTTTTTCACTCCATCTTTCCACCTCCAATTTGGTCTCCCTCTTCTCCTCGTTCCCTCCACCTCTGACACATATATCCTCTTGGTCAATCTTTCCTCACTCATTCTCTCCATGTGCCCAAACCATTTCAAAACACCCTCTTCTGCTCTCTCAACCACGCTCTTTTTATTTCCACACATCTCTCTTACCCTTACATTACTTACTCGATCAAACCACCTCACACCACACATTGTCCTCAAACATCTCATTTCCAGCACATCCACCCTCCTGTGCACAACTCTATCCATAGCCCACGCCTCGCAACCATACAACATTGTTGGAACCACTATTCCTTCAAACATACCCGTTTTTGCTTTCCGAGATAATGTTCTCGACTTCCACACATTCTTCAAGGCTCCCAGGATTTTCGCCCCCTCCCCCACCCTATGTTTCACTTCCGCTTCCATGGTTCCATCCGCTGCCAGATCCACTCCCAGATATCTAAAACACTTTACTTCCTCCAGTTTTTCTCCATTCAAACTTACCTCCCAATTGACTTGACCCTCAACCCTACTGTACCTAATAACCTTGCTCTTATTTACATTTACTCTTAACTTTCTTCTTTCACACACTTTACCAAACTCAGTCACCAGCTTCTGCAGTTTCTCACATGAATCAGCCACCAGCGCTGTATCATCAGCGAACAACAACTGACTCACTTCCCAAGCTCTCTCATCCACAACAGACTTCATTCTTGCCCCTCTTTCCAAAACTCTTGCATTCACCTCCCTAACAACCCCATCCATAAACAAATTAAACAACCATGGAGACATCACACACCCCTGCCGCAAACCTACATTCACTGAGAACCAATCACTTTCCTCTCTTCCTACACGTACACATGCCTTTCATCCTCGATAAAAACTTTTCACTGCTTCTAACAACTTGCCACCCACACCATATATTCTTAATACCTTCCACAGAGCATCTCTATCAACTCTATCATATGCCTTCTCCAGATCCATAAATGCTACATACAAATCCATTTGCTTTTCTAAGTATTTCTCACATACATTCTTCAAAGCAAACACCTGATCCACACATCCTCTACCACTTCTGAAACCACACTGTTCTTCCCCAATCTGATGCTCTGTACATGCCTTCACCCTCTCAATCAATACCCTCCCATATAATTTACCAGGAATACTCAACAAACTTATACCTCTGTAATTTGAGCACTCACTCTTATCCCCTTTGCCTTTGTACAATGGCACTATGCACGCATTCCGCCAATCCTCAGGCATAAAAATCATTCACCTGAAATATATGATGTCATCTAAGCTGCTATAACCAAAGGTATCAACATGAAAATATTAATCACCATCTCATAGACTCAACCCGTAAAATAGTAAAGCCAATCTTTTTCCTAGCAGATTCAAGTAAATCCGAATATAATGGTAAGTCATGAAGAAGAAGGTATTCATCCACTCTCTCATCTATGTGTACAACCTATTTCACTGCATGGGGAGGGAGTTTTACACTCCTGGAGCCCATTATCTTGAACATTCTCTATCATACAACTTTTAATATGTATGTATATCATCAGCATTAACCATGTCCTCATTCTATTCCATTCACCCTCCACTCATATATCATAAAAGTACTTCTTTACACCTTATTTAACAAGTTTCTTGCTTACTTTCAAGGAATGTCCTCTGGTTGCTTTATCCCTGCACCTCTTCAAGAACTATTCACTGCCTATAGCATCAATCTGTTTTAAAACTTAAAGGTTGTGATCAGGTCATCCCTCCCTCTTCTCTTTTCTACAGTAGGCAAATCTAAAGCATCTAGCCTTTTCCTATATCTCAGCTCTATTAATTCTGGTACCATTTTTGTTATTCTACTCTAGAGACTTTTTCTATTAGCTCTTTGTGCTTTCTTAGGTGCGGGTGACCAAACTCATGAAGTATATTCTAGTTTTGGCCTCATGCACAATATGAAAAGCCTGCTATACCTTTCCTTATCCATACATACTTAAAAGCTCTTCTAATATCTCCAATCACTTAATGTGGGACTCTGGTAACAAGTCAGGGATGATAACTCCGAAGTCCTTCCAACTCATAGAAACCTGAAGTTTATAATCTGCTAGATAATCATATTGAAGTCTTCAGGTAAGTAATTCACAGAGATCATTAAGAGTAATGGTCCCAGAACAGAAACCAGTAGCACTCTGCTGGTCACCTTAACCCATTTGGTGACGGTTCCTCTGACATAAATCCTTTGTTTCCTTCAATTGCTATAATCCCCAATCCATGTGCCAAATGCTTTCTGGCAGTCCAGTTTTAAAAGCAAACCACCCAGCCTTCCCTTTAGTCTAAGAGAGAGCTAACCCTCCAATAGAATAGAAATTTGTTACACATGACCTCTGCTCCCTAAAAAGTTGCTGTCTTATACTTATGCAATTTCTCCTCCTCAGAAATTCATCAATTCCTAGTCTGTAGTTCAGTGCCTGTCCCTGGTCTTCCTTCTCCATTCCCTTGGCACTCTGCCTCTCTCCAAAGATATCTCGAACAGTATTTCAGGAGGTTTATCTAACATATTCGCACATGTGGCACATGTGGTAAAATTTCATCAGGACTATGAACCTTGTGTAGGTCAAGACCTTTCAGTAAATATTCTGTTACAGTCTTTTCTTGATATCTCAATGTTTTCTAAACTCTCCTTCCCATTCCATCTCATTGGTGTTGGGGATATGGTGTCTTTCACTGTAAAAACACTCTTGAACTTGTTATTCAGTTCCTCACATATCCTTATATCATCCTCTACAATTCCTCCCTGTGAATCCTTTAATATGGTTACCTGCTCTTTAACTAGCAACTGACTCCTGATGAATTCATGGAAGAGTTTTGGCTTTTGTCTTGCCTTGTCCACAATATTACTTTTAAAGTTTCTTTATTCCTCCATCCTTATCCTGGCATATCCTAACTTGTGCCCTTATACTTTGCAAGTCCTCACTGGCAAGAGCGCCATCTATAAATCATATGCCACTGTGCACCGTGAAGTTTTTTTGCTTTTTTGACATCTATGAAACCATTCTTTTCTCTTTCTTACCATTCCCTCTGTATTCTGTAGGTTAGAGGTACCAATGCTCCTAGTTTTTCAGTGTGCATATGTGTGTGCGTGTGTGTGTGTGTGCGTGTGTGTGTGTGTGTGTGTGTGTGTGTGTGTGTCATTGTGTGTGTGTGTTTTGTATGTGTGTATTTTGTGTGTGTGTGTTGTGTATATGTGCAGTGTGTGTGTGTGTGTGTGTGTGTGTGTGTGTTATCTTTAATTTGATATCATTTAGGATATAGTTGATCTGGTGAATACATCTCAACTCACACAGATTTCTCTGATGTCTAGTAGTCACAGAGGTTCAGAGGCTTCAGCACAACTATAAATGCTTTTCAAGGATCACTGTCTTACAGGGAGCAACCTGAATGAATCTCAAAGAACTGAAACAGTTTAGTTAAACCAGCTCTAAAGAAAGGTATTTTGTATAATGGCATTGCAGAATCCAAAAGAATAGTGTTCTTTTGAAGTATACAAGGAAACAAGCTTCTACATCTATGGAAAAACACAATATTTTCAAAAAAGTCTTGAGCCTTCAGGAACACATACAGAAATACATCCTAAAGAAAACTTATGGCTTCAAAATGTTTAAAGGCTTTTAGCCTTCTGAGATACACAAAAGCATCCATTTGAGGCTGGTGTCTGTTCACAAACTTACAATTCTGAAGCCACCTGAAACATTCAGGTGGGCAAATTTAATCACTAGTCTCACTTGCAGGGGGTATATATATCTCTCTTTCACCAATGTTTGTTCCAATTAGACTTATTTCATATATCTGTACATAAAGACAGCAGCTGGTTGAGGTGACAGATGGATACATACAACACACAAACAACCTTAAACAAAATTCACACTCAAACCAACCTGTCTTTCCCCAACCCTGTTAAACCTAACCATCTTATTTTAATTCATATCAACTCTTAACTTCCTCATTTTGCATACTCTCCCGAACTCAGACACCAGCTTCTGCAAAATTTCTTTCAAATTTGCCACTACTACTGTATCATCTGCAAATAGCAAATGACTTACCTCCCAGGCACTGCCACCCTAATTTACTGCAAACTCGACCCTCTCTTGATGATTTTCACTTACTTTTTCCACCAACCCATTAACAAACAGCATCATGAGAAGGCAGCCAAGGTATTATAGGTTTCCACTGGCTGCCTTTATAAAGGCTCAAGTAGTGTGGTACCAATTCATTTGACTTTCTTAAATAGTGACCCAACCACTTACTTATTCTAGAATTTCATCAAAATCATCCAAGGCTTCATCTTTTACAATCTCAATTCAATTTTCTTGTAGCAGCTTTTACTTTACATTTTAACAAAATAATATCCCTCCATGTACTCAAATGACTTAAAAATCAAATCTTTTAAAGTTTCAAAAGTTGTTTTAGCCTGAACGTTTCATGCCCTCTGGGCAAAACAGCATTAAAGAAAGAAATTTCAGCACAATTATAATATTCACATGGTTTAAAGTCATAAAGGTAGACAATAATGATGTCCATGTACATACCTGTTCTGACAAAGATGTCTGAGTAAGTCTAACAAGAGAGTTGGTAAGTCTCAAGGTCCTTAATTTTGTGCATCCTTTTTGTAACCTCTCAATGTTTATTGACACACAATCACGACCAATCGTCATCACATTTGAAAGGTCCAATGTTTGGAGGTTGGGGCAGTTGTCCTGTACGAAACATATGTACTATCTATTAGTAACAAGAAATTTCCGGTTGGAAATAATATGCAAAAGTATGATGCACTTCAAACAAAAATTCCATTAAGTAATAAGTTTTGATGGATAAAGAGAAAGTGCTCTCTCAGATGCTCACTGGATCTACCTAAAGCAAAAAAATTATTTTTCCTCTTGCCTAAATGAAGACATGCTATTGCCTATGCAATGGGTGATTGATGCTAGTTACTAAAGCTACTGCATAGCTGGAACTTTGAATTTATGTGAACTTTGCACTTGTTGTTGGATGTTGAAGAATTGGGAATGATGATGTTATCATACACTGCCCTACCCCATTTCATGAGGTCTGAGCCATCTACTGCCAAGGAAGGTCACAAATCAGTGTATTTGGAGCAATTATCACTCAGAAAAGTTAAAAAATTTGCTTCAATATAAATAACATACATCAGAGTGACAAATTGAGTAACTTAGCATCCATTTAAGTAGCACTTATGTGCACTTCTTGTTGGATGATGAGGAGTTCGGAACAATGATGTAATCTACACTGTCCTACCCCATTTCATGAGGTCTGAGCCACCTACTGCCAAAGAAGGTCAGAAGTCAGTTTCTCTGGGGCAATTATCACTCATAAAAAAAGTTAAAAACTTAGCGTCAACATAAACCTGAATATCTAAAAGTGAAAAGGTGACAAACTGAGTAACTTAGCATACATTTGGAAGGCAAACACATTAAAACTAAAATTAAGAGATCCCATGCAGCAAGAAAGATAACATTAGGTGATGACAGGTCAGAGGAGCATTACAGGAAAATTCTATTATTTGTCACACTAATCTGCCATTTCTCACACTTAGGTAGTGTCAGGTACAGACAGAATGACCTTCATTTTTCACTTCCACTCTTAAGCAGTCATGGGTAATGCAATGAAACCAAAGCTCCTTATCCACAGCAAAGCCCCACAGACCTTCCTATGATTATCTTGATCCCGTTATGTGTCATGGTGCAGGCTGCTGACAGCAAATTGCCTCCATATACCAATTATTTTCAAGTTACTCCATCCCATGCAGGCCTCTACCAGCATACAGGTAATTCTTTTAAAGTTCATACTCCTTAGGATGTGGAAGGAAAGCTATCAAAAGCAGTGATGAGTTTTTATGAGTTTTTATCAAGAGGGTAAGGCATATGTGCGAGTAGGTGGAGAGGAGGGCGACTGGTTCAATATGAAGGTGGGTCTCCAGCAAGGGTATGGTCACCACAGCTGTTTAATCTGTTTATGGATGGGGTGGTGGAGGAGGTAAATGCTAGGATCTAGGAGAAAGGAGCAGGTATGCAGACTGCTAGGAGGTGTGGGTGAGGGCTTGGGAGGTGTCAAGATGTCTGTTGATGACACTGTGCTGGTAGCACAGATCTGAGTGAGAAACTGCAGATGCTGGTGTCTGAGGTTGGGTGAGTGTGTGAAAAGAGAAAGTTGAGGGTAAATTTGAATAAAGGCAAGGTTGTTTAGTTTAGCAATGCAAAGTGACAGGTGATCTGAAATGTTATTTGGAGTGTGAGTTTGAAAGGAGAGAACCTGAAAAAGAGTTGTTTAGGACACTTGGTAGAGGATATGACAACAAACAGAACATGAAAGCAAAAGTGACACATAAATTGGTAGAAGGGGCAAAGGTCTTGGGTGCATTGAGGAATATGTCGAAGAAGAGTTCATTGTCTTTAAGGGCAAAGATTGTTATATCTGACAGTACAGCAGCCCCCATTGTTTGCTGTATGGATGCGAGGTGTGGATTTTAGACAAAAAATAATGAGAAAAGGGTGGATGCCTAGGATATTAAATGTGAAGACATAAGTGCTGTTAGGAGGGTTGATCAACTAAGAAAACAGAGGAGTAACATAGAGGTGTGGTAGTAAGAAGAGTATATATGAGAACTGAAAAGGGCATTTTGAAATGGATTGGACAAATGGAGAGGATGAGTGTGGGAAGGATGTCTATAATGAGAAGGGGTAACCAAATTAGAGATGGAAGGATGGAGCAAAAGATGTGTTGAGTGATCAGGGCTTGAAATTGCTGGAGGGTGCAAGGCATATATGGGATAGAGCAAACTGGAGTGATGTAGTATATGGGGTGATGACACACTGTCATTGGGCTTAGTGAAAGTCTATGAAGCAGTCTAGGAAAACCTAAGAAAGATCCCTTTGGCTTGGCCCTGGACAGGGGGCTCTAACTTCCATGCACTAAACATTACAGCCATTCTTTGTCTTTTCCTCGCACCACCTTGCAGTGGGAAACAGTGAACTAATGTAAAAAAATATTAAAAAATATAGTAAACATTCAGCCCAATTACTGCATAGTACTTATCCAAAACCCTTACTTGCTTCCACTCCCAAAAAGTATCATGCAGACAAAGGTACAATGTAGAATGAAAAATTGTGAAAACATAATCAAGTCATGCACCTAATTTTTGTAAGACTGCTAATTTATGTACTCATGTGGACTAAGATATTATTATTTTTTTTTTTTTTGCTTTGTCGCTGTCTCCCGCGTTTGCGAGGTAGCGCAAGGAAACAGACGAAAGAAATGGCCCAACCCACCCCCATACACATGTATATACATACGTCCACACATGCAAATATACATACCTACACAGCTTTCCATGGTTTACCCCAGACGCTTCACATACCCTGATTCAATCCACTGACAGCACGTCGACCCTGGTATACCACATCGATCCAATTCACTCTATTCCTTGCCCTCCTTTCACCCTCCTGCATGTTCAGGCCCCGATCACACAAAATCTTTTTCACTCCATCTTTCCACCTCCAATTTGGTCTCCCACTTCTCGTTCCCTCCACCTCTGATACATATATCCTCTTGGTCAATCTTTCCTCACTCATTCTCTCCATGAGCCCAAACCATTTCAAAACACCCTCTTCTGCTCTCTCAACCACGCTCTTTTTATTTCCACACATCTCTCTTACCCTTACGTTACTTACTCGATCAAACCACCTCACACCACACATTGTCCTCAAACATCTCATTTCCAGCACATCCATCCTCCTGCGCACAACTCTATCCATAACCCACGCCTCGCAACCATACAACATTGTTGGAACCACTATTCCTTCAAACATACCCATTTTTGCTTTCTGAGATAATGTTCTCGACTTCCACACATTCTTCAAGGCTCCCAGAATTTTCGCCCCTTCCCCCACCCTATGATCCACTTCCGCTTCCATGGTTCCATCCGCTGCCAGATCCACTCCCAGATATCTAAAACACTTTACTTCCTCCAGTTTTTCTCCATTCAAACTTACCTCCCAAGTGACTTTACCCTCAACCCTACTGTACCTAATAACCTTGCTCTTATTCACATTTACTCTTAACTGAAATATTGTGATGACTCAGGTGACGCATTTAATTTTTGTAATGCAACTCCTAGCATTATTACCTACATGCTTTTCAAAAGCTATCATAAAGGGCAGAATCATCACAAGACAGAGTGAACTGGAATGATGTGGTACACAAGGGTTGATGGGCTATCAATGGACTGAATCACAGAATGTGGGGCCTGGTTGTGGATAAGGAGCTGTGGTTTCAGCACATCATACATGAAAGCTAGAGAATGATTGTGAATGAATGCAGTCCTTCTTCCTCTGTTCCTTGTGCTACCTTCCAAATGCAGCAAACAGCAATCAAGTATGAGAAAAAATCACATAAGTGAGAAAAGCTTTGACCTTTTCAGCCACACATT
Organism: Panulirus ornatus; assembly: GCF_036320965.1. Lineage (NCBI taxonomy): Eukaryota > Metazoa > Arthropoda > Malacostraca > Decapoda > Palinuridae > Panulirus > Panulirus ornatus. Next base: position 42,925,780 of record NC_092234.1, on the reverse strand, counting down.
CAAACAGTGAGAATGTAAGCATGGGCTATGACAGTGCATGGTAAACAGTGTGGCAAATTCTGGAAACACACTCCAAGTTGGTGTTAACTCTGAGTGTGCTAGAACACAGATTTTGGAAGCTAATGGATTATAGCGACATTCTTTTACTATAACTGTAGTTACATGTCATTAACTCTAACATTTACCATAACTGTAGTTTTTTTTTTTGCTTTGTCGCTGTCTCCCGCGTTTGCGAGGTAGCGCAAGGAAACAGACAAAAGAAATGGCCCAACCCATCCCCATACACATGTATATACATACGTCCACACACGCAAAAATACATACCTTCAAAGCTTTCCATGGTTTACCCCAGACGCTTCACATGCCCTGATTCAATCCACTGACAGCACGTCAACCCCGGTATACCACATCGATCCAATTCACTCTATTCCTTGCCCTCCTTTCACCCTCCTGCATGTTCAGGCCCCAATCACACAAAATCTTTTTCACTCCATCTTTCCACCTCCAATTTGGTCTCCCACTTCTCCTCGTTCCCTCCACCTCCGACACATACATCCTCTTGGTCAATCTTTCCTCACTCATTCTCTCCATGTGCCCAAACCATTTCAAAACACCCTCTTCTGCTCTCTCAACCACGCTCTTTTTATTTCCACACATCTCTCTTACCCTTACGTTACTTACTCAATCAAACCACCTCACACCACACATTGTCCTCAAACATCTCATTTCCAGCACATCCACCCTCCTGCGCACAACTCTATCCATAGCCCACGCCTCGCAACCATACAACATTGTTGGAACCACTATTCCTTCAAACATACCCATTTTTGCTTTCCGAGATAATGTTCTCGACTTCCACACATTCTTCAAGGCTCCCAGGATTTTCGCCCCCTCCCCCACCCTATGATCCACTTCCGCTTCCATGGTTCCATCCGCTGCCAGATCCACTCCCAGATATCTAAAACACTTTACTTCCTCCAGTTTTTCTCCATTTAAACTTACCTCCAAATTGTAGTTACAAGTCATTAACTCTAATATATTGATAAATTACCAGTATCATTTTTCATTAACAGGTAGTTTTGCATGAAGATATGAAAATCGCAGAACTCCCACTCTTGAACTTACGAAAGGGAAGAAAACTTAGGACAGTGAATGCATGTATGTGATTCCAGCAATAATAAAGAAACCAAAATGTGGTAACATTCTTAAGAGTCACTACCTAATTGATATGCTGAATCTTTTACAATGAAATAGTACCAGACTGTTGTCTTGCTGAAAGGATGAATGAAAGAAGGAATGGAAATAAAAAAATTCTTTAAGAGGAATGGTCTTATGAACATGCTCAACTACAAGTGCAAGAGGAAACCTTACACAAAGAATTTTAGGGAATTAACTAAAGAAAACCTTTAAATGCATCACATTACAGTGGTAATGCTCTGCACCTGCAATGTGGTTCAACTCTCTTTTTAATCTGGATTTCTGATGGTATTTTTTGTTGTATTTACACAACAAGGATCCCTGAAAAAGCTAACCCCTTTTCCCTTCTACCCTAAGAGGGGTATCATTAGACAAAATGCATGAGGTGGTACAATATTTTTCTAAATTTGGAGCATTTGTCCTAAACAGTACTCTCAGGTTAAATAAAAAGATATCCTCATATATGTGGAAAGATGGAGTGAAAAAGATTTTGAGTGTTTGGGGCCTGAACATCCAGATGGGTGAGAGGCGTGCAAGGAATAGAGTGAACTGGAACAATGTGGTATAGAAGGGTCAACATGCTGTCAATGGACTGAACCAGGGCATGTGAAGCATCTAGGGTAAACCATGGAAAGGTCTGTGGGGCCTGGATGTGGATAGGGAGCTGCGGTTTCAGGGCATTACACATGACAGCTAGAGACTGAGTGTAAACGAATGTGGCCTTTTTTGTCTGTTGTCCTGGCGCTACCTCGCTGACGCAGGGGGTAGCGATGCTGTTTCCTATGGGGCAGGGTAGCAACAGGAATGGATGAAGGCAAGCAAGTATAAATATATACCTGTGTATGTGACTGTGTTGTTGACTAGTTGGTGAGGATATTCAATGTATGTATGGCTCATGGTGAAGTGCCTGAGGATTGGCAGAATGCATACATAGTGCCACTGTACAAAGGCAAATGGGATAAAGGTGAGTGTTCAAATTACAGAGGTATAAGAGTAAATGTGAATAAGAGCAAGGTTATTAGGTACAGTAGGGTTGAGGGTCAAGTCAATTGGGAGGTGAGTTTGAATGGTGAAAAACTGGAGGAAGTGAAGTGTTTTAGATATCTGGGAGTGGATCTGTCAGCGGATGGAACCATGGAAGCGGAAGTGGATCATAGGGTGGGGGAGGGGGCGAAAATTTTGGGAGCCTTGAAAAATGTGTGGAAGTCGAGAACATTATCCCGGAAAGCAAAAATGGGTATGTTTGAAGGAATAGTAGTTCCAACAATGTTGTATGGTTGCGAGGCGTGGGCTATGGATAGAGTTGTGCGCAGGAGGATGGATGTGCTGGAAATGAGATGTTTGAGGACAATGTGTGGTGTGAGGTGGTTTGATCGAGTAAGTAACGTAAGGGTAAGAGAGATGTGTGGAAATAAAAAGAGCGTGGTTGAGAGAGCAGAAGAGGGTGTTTTGAAATGGTTTGGGCACATGGAGAGAATGAGTGAGGAAAGATTGACCAAGAGGATATATGTGTCAGAGGTGGAGGGAACGAGGAGAAGAGGGAGACCAAATTGGAGGTGGAAGGATGGAGTGAAAAGGATTTTGTGTGATCGGGGCCTGAACATGCAGGAGGGTGAAAGGAGGGCAAGGAATAGAGTGAAGTGGAGCGATGTGGTATACAGGGGTTGACGTGCTGTCAGTGGATTGAATCAAGGCATGTGAAGCGTCCGGGGTAAACCATGGAAAGCTGTGTAGGTATGTATATTTTGCGTGTGTGGACGTGTGTATGTGCATGTGTATGGGGGGGGTTGGGCCATTTCTTTCGTCTGTTTCCTTGCGCTACCTCGCAAACGCGGGAGACAGCGACAAAGTATAAAAAAAAAAAAAAAAAAAAAAAAGTTTGTTGAGTATTCCTGGGAAATAATATGGAAGGGTACTGACTGAGAGGGTGAAGGCATGTACAGAGATTCAGACCGGGGAAGAGCAGTGTGGTTTCAGAAGTGGTAGAGGATGTGTAGATCAAGTGTTTGCTTTGATATGTGAGAAATACTTAGAAAAACAAATGGATTTGTATGTAGCATTTATGGATCTGGAGAAGGCATATGATAAGAGTTGATAGAGATGCTCTGTAGAAGGTATTAAAAGTATATAGTGAGGGAGGCAAGTTGCTAGAAGCAGTGAAAAGTTTTTATCGAGGATATAAGGCATGTGTACAAGTAAGAAGAGAGGAAAGTGATTGGTTTCCAGTGAATGTCGGTTTGCGGCAGAAGTGCATGGTCTCCATGGTTGTTTAATTTGTTTATGGATGGGGTTGTTAGGGAGGTGAATGCAAGAGTTTTGGAAAGAGGGGCAAGTATGCAGTCTGTTGTAGATCAGAGGGCTTGGGAAGTGGGTCAGTTGTTGTTCGCTGATGACATAGCGCTGGTGGCTGATTCGTGTGAGAAACTGCAGAAGCTGGTGACTGAGTTTGGTAAAGTGTGTGAAAGAGGAAACCTGAGAGTAAATGTGAATAAGAGCAAGGTTATTAGGTACAGTAGGGTTGAGGGACAAATCAATTGGGGGTAAGTCTGAATGGAGAAAAACTGGAGGAAGTGAAGTGTTTTAGATATCTGGAAGTGGATTTGGCAGCGGATGGAACCATGGAAGTGAGTCACAAGGTGGGGGAGGGGGTGAAGGTTCTGGGAGCATTGAAGAATCTGTAGAAGGCGAGAACGTTACCTTGGAAAGCGAAAATGGGTATGTTTGAAGGAATAGTGGTTCCAACAACGTTATTTGGTTGCAAGGCATGGGCTATAGATAGGGTTGTGTAGAGAAGGGTGACTGTATTGGAAATGAGATGTTTGAGGACAATATGTAGTGTGAGGTGGTTTGATTGAGTAAGTAATGAAAGGGTAAGAGAGATGTGTGGTAATAAAAAGAGTGTGGTTGAGAGAGCAAAAGAGGGTGTACTGAAATGATTTCGTCACATGGAGAGAATGAGTGAGGAAAGATTGACAAAGAGAATATATGTGTCAGAGGTGGAGGGAACGACGAGAAATGGGAGACCAAACTGGAGGTGGAAGGATGGAGTGAAAAATATTTTGAGCGATCGGGGCCTCAACATGCAGGAGGGTGAAGGAGTTCAAGGAATAGAGTGAATTGGAATGATGTGGTATACCAGGGTCGACATGCTGTCAATGGATTAAACCAGGGCATGTGAAGCATCTGGGGTAAACCATGGAAAGTTCTGTGGAGCCTGGATGTGGAAAGGGAGCTGTGGTTTCGGTGCATTATACATGACAGCTAGAGACTGAGTGTGAACGAATGTGGCCTTTGTTGTCTTTTCCTAGCGCTACCTCATGTGTGTGCAGGGGGAGGGGGGGGTTTCATTTCATGTGTGGCGGGGTGGCGACAGGAATGAATACAGGAAGCAAGTATGAATTATGTACATGTGTATTTATGCATATGTCTGCGAGTGTATATATATGTATACGTCGAGATGTATAGGTATGTATATGTGCGTGTGTGGACATATATGTATATACATGTGTATGTGGGTGGTTTGGGCCATTCTTTCGTCTGTTTCCTTGCGCTACCTCGCTAATGCGGAAGACAGCGACAAATTATAATAAAAAAAGAAAGAAAGAATAATAATAGTGTATGCATGTATATGTCTGTGTATGTGCATATATATGTATCCATATGCATATGTATATATGTAAGAAAGCAAACTGTAGATTGGGTAAAAATGAAAGTGGATGGAAAGAGATGGGTGATTATTGGTGCCTATGCATCTGGTCATGAAAAGAGAGATCATGAGAGGCAAGTGTTTTGGGAGTAGCTGAGTGAGTGTGTTAGCAGCTTTGATGCACAAGACCGGGTTATAGTGATGGGTGATTTGAATGCAAAGGCGAGTAATATGGCAGTAGAGGGTATAATTGGCATACATGGGGTGTCCAGTGTTGTAAATGGTAATAGTGAAGACCTTGTAGATTTGTGTGCTGAAAAAGGACTGGTGATTAGGAAAACCTGGTTTAAAAAGAGATATATATAAGTATACATATGTAAGTAGGAGAGATGGTCAGAGAGCATTATTGGATTATGTGTTAATTTGATAGATGAGTGAAAGAGAGACTTTTGGATGTTAATGTGCTGAAAGGGGCAGCTGGAGGAATGTTTGATCATTATCTTGTTGAGGCGAAGGTGAAGATCTGTAGAGGTTTTCAGAAAAGGAGAGAGAATGTTGGGGTAAAGAGAGTGGTGAGAGTAAAAGAGCTTGGAAAGGAGACTTGTGTGAGGAAGTACCAGGAGAGATTGAGAGCAGAATGGGAAAAGGTGAGATCAAATGACATAAAGGGGAGTGTGGGAGGAATGGGATATATTTAGGGAAGCAGTGATGGCTTGCGCAAAGGATGCTTGTAGCATGAGAAACATGGGAGGTGGGCAGATCAGAAAGGGTAGAGAGTGGTGGGATGAAGAAGTAAGATTGTTAGTGAAAGAGAAGGGAGAGGAATTTGGATGATTTTTGCAGGGAAGTTGTGCAAATGACTGGGAGATGTATAAAAGAAAGTGGCAGGAGGTCAAGAAAAAGGTGCAAGAGGTGAAAAAGAGGGCAAATGTGAGTTAAGTTGAGAGAGTATCACTAAATTTTAGGGAGGATATAAAGATGTTTTGGAAGGAGGTAAATAAAGTGCATAAGACAAGAGAATAAATGGGAACATCAGTGAAGGGGGCTAATGGTGAGGTAATTGCAAGTAGTGGTGAAGTGAGAAGGAGATGGAGTGAGTATCTAGAAGGTGTGTTGAATGTGTTTGATAAGAGTGGCAGATATAGGGTGTCCTGGTCAAGGTGGTGTTTGAGGTGCGAGGGTCAGGGAGAATGGTTTGGTAAACAGAGAAAAGGTAGTAAAAGCTTTGTGGAAGATGAAAGCCAGCATGGCGGCAAGTCTGGATAGTATTGCTGTGGAATTAATTAAAAAATGGGGTGACTGTGTTCTTGATTGGTTGGTGAGAATATCCAATGTATGTATGGTTCAAGGTCAAGTGCCTGAGCATTGGCGGAATGCATGCATAGTGCCATTGTACAAAGGCAAAGGGGATAAAGGTGAGTGTTCAAATTACATGCTTAGTGCCATTGTACAAATGCAAAGGGGATAAAGGTGAGTGTTCACATTACAGAGGTATAAGTTTGTTGAGTATTCCTGGGAAATTATATGGGAGGGTATTGACTGAGAGGGTAAAGGCATGTACAGAGCATCAGACTGGGGAAGGGCACTGTGGTTTCAGAAGTGGTAGAGGATGAGTGGATCAGGTGTATGCTTTGAAGAATGTATGTGAGAAATACTTAGAAAAACAGGTGGATTTGTATGTAGCATTTAAGAATCTGGAGAAGGCATATGATAGGGTTGAGAGAGATACTTTGTGGAAGCTATTAAGAGTATATGGTGAGGGAGGTAAGTTGCTAAAAGCAGTGAAAAGTTTTACCAAGGATGTAAGGCATGTGTTCGAGTAGGAAGAGAGGAAAGTAAATGGTTCCCAGTGAATGTCAGTTTGCGGCAAGGGTGCGTGGTCTCCATGGTTGTTTAATCTGTTTATGAATGGGGTGGTTAGGGAAGTGAATGCTAGAGTTTTGAAGAGAGGGGTAAGTATGCACCCTGTTGTGGATGAGAGGGCTTGAGAAGTGAGCCAGTTGTTGTTTGCTGATGATAGAGCGCTGGTGGCTGATTCAGGTGAGAAACTGCAGAAGTTGGTGAATGAGTCTGGTAAAGTGTGAGAAAGCTAAAAGCTCAGAGTAAATGTGAATAAGAACAAGGTTATTAGGTTCAGTAGGGTTGAGGGACAAGTTAATTGGAAGTAAGTTTGAATGGAGAAAAACTGGAGGAAGTGAAGTGTTTTAGATGTATTGGAGTGATTTAACAGCAGTGGAACCATGAAAGCAGAAGTGACTCACAGGGTGGGGGAGGAGGTGAAGGTTCTGGGAGTGTTAAAGAATGTGTAGAAGGTGAGAACGCTTCTTGGAGAGCAAAAATGGGCATGTTTGAAGGAATGGTGATTCCAACAATGTTATATGGTTGCGAGGTGTGGGCTATAGATAGGGTTGTGCGGAGGAGGGTGGACGTGTTGGAAATGAAATATTTGAGGACAATATGTGGTGTGAGGTGGTTTGATCGAGTAAGTAAAGAAAGGGTAAGAGAGATTTATAAGGTAATAAAAAGACTGTGGTTGAGAGAGCAGAAGAGGGTGTGTTGAAATGTTTTGGTCACATGGAGAGAATGATTAGGAAAGATTGACAAAGAGGATATACGTGTCAGAGGTAGAAGGAATGAGGAAAAGCGGTAGACCAAATTGGAGGTGGAATGATGGAGTGAAAAAGATTTTGAGCGATTGGAGCCTGAACATACAGGAGGGTGAAAGGCGTGCAAGGAAAAGTGAATTGGAACGATGTGGCATGTTGGGTCCATGTGCTGTCAATGGATTGAACCAGGGCATGTGAAGCATCTGGGGTAAGCTATGGGAAGACCTGTGGAGCCTGGATGTGGAAAGGGAGCTGTGGTTTCGGTGCATTACACGACAGCTAGAGACTGAGTGTGAACAAATGTGGCCTTTTTTTGTCTTCGTAAATCTACCTCACGCGTGCGCGCATGTGTGTGTGCTATATCATGTGTGGCAGGGTGGCAATGGGAATGGATGAGGGCAGCAAGTATGAACATGTACATGTGTATATATGTATCTGTCTGTGTATGTATACATTGAAATGTATATGTATGTATATGTACGTGTATGGGCATTTATGTATATACATGTGAATGTGGGTGGGTTGGGCCATTCTTTCATCTGTTTCCTTGCGCTACCTTGCTAACATGGGAGACGGTGATTAAGTATAATAAATATAGATATATAGATATATGGTGTGGGAGGCAAGTTGTTAGAAGCAGTGAAAAGTTTTTATCGAGGATGTAAGGCATGTGTACGTGTAGGAAGAGAGGAAAGTGATTGGTTCTCAGTGAATGTAGGTTTGCGGCAGGGGTGTGTGATGTCTCCATGGTTGTTTAATTTGTTTATGGATGGGGTTGTTAGGGAGGTGAATGCAAGAGTTTTGGAAAGAGGGGCAAGTATGAAGTCTGTTGGGGATGAGAGAGCTTGGGAAGTGAGTCAGTTGTTGTTCGCTGATGATACAGCGCTGGTGGCTGATTCATGTGAGAAACTGCAGAAGCTGGTGACTGAGTTTGGTAAAGTGTGTGAAAGAAGAAAGTTAAGAGTAAATGTGAATAAGAGCAAGGTTATTAGGTACAGTAGGGTTGAGGGTCAAGTCAATTGGGAGGTGAGTTTGAATGGAGAAAAACTGGAGGAAGTGAAGTGTTTTAGATATCTGGGAGTGGATCTGGCAGCGGATGGAAACATGGAAGCGGAAGTGGATCATAGGGTGGGGGAGGGGGCGAAAATTCTGGGAGCCTTGAAGAATGTGTGGAAGTCGAGAACATTATCTCGGAAAGCAAAAATGGGTATGTTTGAAGGAATAGTGGTTCCAACAATGTTGTATGGTTGCGAGGTGTGGACTATGGATAGAGTTGTGCGCAGGAGGATGGATGTGCTGGAAATGAGATGTTTGAGGACAATGTGTGGTGTGAGGTGGTTTGATCGAGTAAGTAACGTAAGGGTAAGAGAGATGTGTGGAAATAAAAAGAGCGTGGTTGAGAGAGCAGAAGAGGGTGTTTTGAAATGGTTTGGTCACATGGAGAGAATGAGTGAGGAAAGATTGACCAAGAGGATATATGTGTCGGAGGTGGAGGGAACGAGGAGAAGAGGGAGACCAAATTGGAGGTGGAAAGATGGAGTGAAAAAGATTTTGTGTGATCGGGGCCTGAACATGCAGGAGGGTGAAAGGAGGGCAAGGAATAGAGTGAATTGGAGCGATGTGGTATACCGGGGTTGACGTGCTGTCAGTGGATTGAATCAAGGCATGTGAAGCGTCTGGGGTAAACCATGGAAAGCTGTGTAGGTATGTATATTTGCGTGTGTGGACGTATGTATATACATGTGTATGGGGGTGGGTTGGGCCATTTCTTTCGTCTGTTTCCTTGCGCTACCTCGCAAACGCAGGAGACAGAAAAAAAAAAAAAAATGTGCGTGTGCATATGTGGGCGTTTATATCTATGTGTGTGTGTATATGTGTGGATGGGCCATTCTTTGTCTGTTTCCTGGCACTACTTCGCTGATGTGGGAAACAGCAATTCAGTATAATTATAATACAAAAAAGAGAAAAAAAGAAAAAAAATAATAATATGTTCCATGGATGAAGACATTCTGAGGCTATCAGTAAACTTACAAAATTGGAATAGAATGGGAAGCTAGCTACCTACATCTCTGATGCCTGTTCCCTCCAGGAACTCCCATTAAGGGAGTGGCCATGGCAAAAGAGTATCCACTTATCCCTATCCTTACATGCCTCTCTTGCATACACTATTCCAAATATTCTTCCACAATTTCTCTCCCTCCAGTACTCTTACACTCTATTTCCCCATATTAAACACATTATCCCTATAAACTACCTTTCTAGCTGTCTTTCTGCATGGAAATCTAAGGATAGTATTATATGCCACCTCTGTAAACATGTGAGGAGAATTCAAGATCTACCTATCTATCTATACCACTGATGCCTGTGCCCACAAGGAACTCCCATGGGGGGTGGCCACACCATACGAGTCTCCATGATTGAACTCCAGCGTTTCCACAGGCTCATAACTAACGCTCCTACTGACTACTTCTATTACTTCTATCTAATGTGATGACCTTGTGTTCCGACCTAATGTCCCAACCTACTTATACCTAATTTTCCTGCGTAATATTCCTACCTATTACATCTGTTTCTACATAATGTTCCAGACTAAAGTTCCTAACTACTACTTCAATTATTACTTCTACATTCTGCCAAAGGCAGGGCCGGTACATTGCACTCACCACAGGAAATCTGGATTTATGAAGAATGAGCTGAGTAAGTCAAGTGTTGTCAAGAGTTATGTGTGACTAGGAGAGATTTTATGCTTGTGGACAGAACGCCAGCTGTCCATGTGTGGGTGAGGCAGAAAGAAAAGAGAGCAATGGGGTCAAAGGAGTGCAACTTGATAACCACTGAAGAGCTGGCTCACTATTCAACAGCTACACATAAAGAACAACAACTATGGAGGAAAATTATACTACAGTAGAGCTTGAGAAGTGAGTCAAAATGTGAATTATGCCTAACTGGATGAATGATGGCATAATCACTAAAACTTAATTAAGTTATATGATAGTTTCAGTGGGGATGAATGAATGGTGGCTGAGATAATGGGGTAAATTTTGAGCAAACTGTAAATTCTGGGAACTCTAAAAATGCTAATGAGAGAAATATGAGCCACTAGATATGGCAAAGTTTGACAGGAGTGGTTCAGTCCATTTTCATATACATTGGACATACAAAATTTGCAAAATGAATGCAATCTAATGGATTTCTTCTATAACAAAGTAAAGAGTTGAACGACTGAGGAAATAAAGACAGAGTTAAAATTTGAGTTGTTGACTGTGTAATTATGTCATGGATGTGGAGAGTGTTTTAAAGTAATAAGCCACAACAAAGGGTACAGACACACAAGAACTGACAGGGAAAGAACTATCACGAGTGTACAAATGGGAGAGTTGTTGAGGAATTGGGAAAATAAAAGTTAAGTTGGAAAGAGGACACTAAGAAAACACATTGAATGTCAAGGAAGTCAATAAAGAGTATGTGATGTAACTTAACTATAGAGCTCAAAGGAGATTCTGCACTGAATGCCCTGTCTTTTGATAGCCAAAATGTATCTAAATGATGAAAGTTGTATCTTTGCTGATAATCCTGCATACTTTGTATCTTATCATAAATATTAGTTCAACAGTGTAAGCAATACTAATGCAGACTAGCAAATATTAGAATACTAAAAACGTTATATGAAACTCACTGATAATGACTTGATTAGCGATGGCATGTTGGACAGAGTATTGTTGGCCAATGTGAGATGAGTCAGCCTATCTTTCATCGTACATGCTAAGTCTGACAGAGTTTGCTGACCCACTGCACACCGAGGAGTTGGTTTGTGAGACTGTTGGGAGGAAATCAAATAATGAAAGGGCAAACTTCAAATTTGTCATACATTATTCCATTATCATATGCACAGGATAGAAAAAGCAAATAATGAAAGGGCAGACTTCAAATTTGTCATACATTATTCCATTACCATATGCATAGGATAGGAAAAAAAAGCAGTCCTTATAAAACTGGCGTAGAAATTTAACTTCTCTGTGAACCTAAATAAGTGAAAAAAGGATACTAATGCACCATCGTTTTCTGTATAGGTTATTTTGAATGCAATATTCTGTAGAAAAAAATTTTTGTTTAAAAAACAAAGGGACCAATTTCATCAGTTGGTGAAAATAAAGCAAAATGTTTCCCTCTATGATCACATCAACCTAAAACCCTTTTCATGGGGCTCCCGCAGCTTCAAGACTGCACTGTAATCAGTAGCAGGGAAATTATTAGTTCCTCAGTGAAACTGTGCTATTCTTCATCCACTGACAATGATAAAACCACACCAAAGATGACATTAAAGCCAAAGTGTAACCTTATGCAGCAAAGTCAAGTAACAACCCTCCCACAATGAAAAAAGGAAGAACTCTATATTTACTTTACATGATATAGTATGTGACCAGGAGATATTTTTATAGTCTAAATGGATTCTTCTCATGTAGCTTCAAACAACAGCAAGGGCAAACCCAAGGATTCTGTTGCTGTTGATGAAAAAAAAAAAAATGATACAACTACTACTATCACTTTAAACAAAATAATTTCAAAAAGGTAGCCCCCCTGGACTTCCCCTTCCATTCCCCCCAAAACAAGATATGGGATAAATCTTGCAAGTCATTAGAAACATCAGCACTTATCACATATTCTCAAACTTTCATTCAATCAACAAGTGTCAAACATGCACTGCCAAATGTAGATCTCAGTCATCCTTAAGTCCAAGTAATGCCTGGGTTCACAGCTTTTCAGAGTCCAAACTGCATTAACACTATTCCTGGACTTCACATCAAAATGTGTCACAATTAGCAATCCAAACAGATGTCATTTGAGTCTATTCAAAGTAACAATGAGCAAAAGTCAGTCAGATTCAAATGTGGTAATTAGGAAACTTGGACGGGAGAGTGTATATTCAGTACAACCTTGGTCAAATCTATTTACTACACATGATGGTGAAGTCTGTGCCAAAAAGGCAGACATCTCAAGGATAAGTCCTCATACAGTGATGATGGAGAACAGGTGGAAATTCCTGTCTTATCAGTTCCTGGATACACCCACAAATAACACCTGGGATCATGGCATTAATTTCAGATACTTTACATTTATTCCACAAAACATTTAGCAATGAAAAACCTCTTTCACTTCATCCATCTTTATCCTTTATATACCCCCCACCTTCCCTCAACTTCTGATGCTTACATGTTAGTCTTTCTTTGCTCATCCTATCTATATGTCCAAACAATCTTTCAACACTATCTAGTCAACTCTCTCAAACAGATTGCACTTACAGCCACATCTCTCTCTAATGTTGTCATTTCTTACACAATCAACTCATCTAACACCATATATTGCCTCTGGTATTTTATTTCCAACACATCCACCTTCTTCTATCCATTTGCATTTAAGGCCAAAAACCTACAACCATTCAACACTATAAGAGCTGTTATACTTTTAGACCTAACTATATTTTTTATCCTTACAAAATGATTTCTCCTTCCACACTCCTCAATGTATACAGGACCTTAGACTCCTCTCCATCCTATGATTCACTTCAACCTCCATGGTTCCAAACACTTCTAGTCAACTCCCAGGCATCTAAAGCACTTCACTTTCTCAGGTCCTCCCCAATATAATTTATTCTCAAACCAATCTGTCTCATCTTGTTCCTCCTTTTTACCTTACTTTCATTCACATTCACCGTCAGCTTTCTCCTTTCACACATGATCTCAAACTCTGTCAATAGTTTCTGGAGTTTCCCTCTGGAGTCTACCAACACAGTTAAGTCATTTACAGACAATGAGTGTTTCACCTCCCATGAACCTTATTCTCAATAAGCTACAAAACTGTTTCTTGCTCCAAGACCCTTGCATTCACCTCCCTTACTACCTTCATCCACAGATTAAACAACCATGGCCATCGCTCATCCTTGATACAGACCCACCATCATCAAAAACCACTCATCCTCCTCCTTTTCTACTCACACATATACCTTACTGTCACGATACGAACTACTTACCGCATTCAATATCCTTCTACTTACCAAATAAATTCACAGCACCTTCCACAGATCCACTTTGCTATCCTCTTTCTACCACTCTATTCATTATATTTTCAGATAACCTCATTATAAACCATTAGGTTTCCTATTATCTGTCGTTCCCATGTACTTCTAAGACAATATCCTCTACCTCTCCTGAAGCTTAAATGTTCCTTCTGTCAGATGTTCTGTGCATGCTGCTACCCTCTTCCATACACATTACCAAATATACTTAACTTATCTATACCTCTATAATTTGAGCATGCATCTTTGTTCTCCTCGCCTTTATGTAAAGGCAATATAATATATGCATATTTCCAATCCCCAGCCACCTAAACTGGGCCATGCAAGTAAGGAAACGACTGACAAACCAATTAACAACACTGTTATCCCCTCTACTGAAAATTTCAACTGCAGTCCCATCTATTCCTGCAGTTTTGCCAAACCATCTCACATAAAACTTTGGAGGCAGCAAATTCTAAAGGTATTCCCAATTAATATTATAGAAAACAATTAACCAAGCCCAGATAATGATAAATAGGACACTAGTAAAATACAATATATAGGACACTAGTAAAACACACACACACACACAAAAAAAACTATTACATCGCTTAAACTTTCATTCATTTTCATTTATTATACTTTGTCCGTCTCCCGCGTTAGCGAGTTAGCGCAAGGAAACAGACGAAAGAATGGCCCAACTCACCCACATACACATGTATATACATACACGTCCACACACACATACATACATACCTATACATTTTAACGTATACATATTGTTACGAACATATGTGTGTGTGCACCCCACGTGTGTGTGTCCCTTTTTGGTCTGTTTATGGTGTAAGTGATATCTTATGTTGTAGGATGACGAGGGCCAGGGCCTCCATTATCTCGGCTTGGGTTTCACCCCCAGGCTGGGTCATCAATTCAGACACTCTCAACCCTTTGGCCTGCAGTTTTTCCCATACCCAAGGAACCAGATGGCCGAGGTCAAGAACAGGGGTCACACCAGGCCATTAATTTCAGTTACCCTCAACACTTGGACCTGTCATTTCTCCCCCATCTGAGGCACCAGACGACTGGAGGCCAAGAGAGGAGGTCAGCTAGGAGATATGGCTTCCTGTATATCGTCAATATGGTCAGAAGAGGAGGCTGGGAATTAGGTAAGATGTGGGCCGGACCTTAGACCCTCCAGCCAACCAGGAGTGGCAATATGAGCCACCCTCCTCCAGTCAGAGCCGGACCTAAAACCCTCCAGACAAGTAGGAGTGGCGCTATGAGCCACCCTCCTCCAATCACAGCTGGACCTTAAGCCTCTAGCCAATCAAGAGTGGCACTATGGGTCACCCTTCACCAATCCCACCAGAGACTAGGGCAGGAGGGCGGGGCAGGCCGCTCCTGACTTGCTCCTCCCTGCAATGAAAACCTCTGACACCAGCTGAGCCACAATTTCCTCTCTAGCCCATAGCCCAGCCAAGGTGAGTGGTTTTCCCATCTCATGCCCAAAGCCTACAATCAGTGAAGAGGCGCTATACGAAACTCTACAGTGTTGAACTGCCTCTGTCATTTAGTTTCGAGTGTAATAGAGTATTGTAACTTGTCACAGAAGTGTCCAACAAATAAGTGTATCTTGAATCATGTTGCTAGAGTCAAATTGTCATAAAGAAAAGAGATCTCCCAGTTTGAATCTTACCTGGAATGTTGAACTCATGTTCAGTGTCAACGTAAATGATTTGTGCCTGATTAATGTGCTTCTGTTGTTTTGTACTCTTTAGTTCTTGGATTATAAAGCAGTTTTAATGCTGGTGTTTGATTTAATCCCATAACTTTAAGATAATGTTATCCGTGTGAGTAGTTGACAATACTTCCCAGTAGGAGGATTCGTAACAATATATATACATACACAGCCATATACATATATACACTTGCACATAATTCATACTTGCTGCCTTTATTCATTCCCATCGCCACCCTGCCACACATGAAAATAGCATCCCCCTCCCCCCGTGAGGTAGCGCTAGGGAAGAACAAAAAGCCACATTCGTTCACACTCAGTCTCGAGCTGTCATGTGTAATGCACCGAAACCACAGCACCCTTTCCACATCCAAGCCCCACAAAACTTTCCATGGTTTACCCCAGACGCTTCACATGCCTTGGTTCAATCCACTGACAGTACGTAAACCAGAAAATGCCCTGGTTCAATCCACTGACAGCACGTCAACCCCGGTATACCCCATCACTCCAATTCACTCTATTCCTTGCGTGCCTTTCACCCTCCTGCATGTTCAGGCCCCAATCGCTCAAAATCTTTTTCACTCCATCCTTCCACCTCCAACTTGGTCTCCCTTTTCTCATTCCCTCTACCTCTGACACATATATCCTCTTTGTCAATCTTTCCTCACTCATTCTCTCCATATGTCCAAACCATTTCAATACACCCTCTTCTGCTCTCTCAACCACACTCTTTTTATTAACACACATCTCTCTTACCCTTTCATTACTTACTCGATCAAACCCCCTCACACCACATATTGTCCTCAAACATCTCATTTTCAACACATAATCCCTCCTCCTCTATAGCCCATGCCTCACAACCACATAACATTGCTGGAACCACCATTCCTTCAAACATGTCCATTTTTGCTCTCCAAGATAACATTCTCATCTTCCACACATTCTTCAATGCTCCCAGAACCTTTGCCCCTTCCCCTACCCTGTAACTCACTTCCACTGTTCCATCCACTGCCAAATCCACTCCCAGGTATCTAAAACACTTTACTTCCTCCAGTTTTTCTCCATTCAAACTCACCTCCAAATTAACTGGTCCCTCAATCCTACTGAACCTAATAATCTTGCTCTTATTCACATTTACTCTCAGCTTTCTTCTTTCACACACTTTACAAAACTGTCACCAACTTCTGCAGTTTCTCACCCAAATCAGCCACCAGCATTGTATCATCAGCAAACAACTGACTCACTTCCCAAGCCCTCTCATCCACAATAGACTGCATACTTGCTCCTCTCTACAAACCTCTTCCATTCACCTAACAAACCCATCCATAAACAAATTAAACAACCATGGAGACATCACGCATCCTTGCCACAAACAGATAGTCACTGGGAACTAATCACTTTCCTCTCTCCCTACTTGTACACATGCCTTGCATCCTCAATAAAAACTTTTCACTGCTTCTAGCAACTTACCTCTCACACCACATACTCTTAATACCTTCCACAGAGTATCTCTATCAACTCTATCATATGCTTTCTCCATATCCATAAATGCTACATACAAATCCATCTGTTTTTCTAAGTATTTCTCACATACATTCTTCAAAGCAAACACCTGATCCACATATCCTCCAATTATGAAACCACACTGCTCTTCCCCAATCTGATGCTCGGTACATATCTTCACCCTCTCAATCAATACCCTCCCATATAATTTCCCAGGAATACTCAACAAACTTATACCTCTGTAATTTGGACACTCACCTTTATCCCCTTTGCCTTTGTACAATGGCACTATGCATCCATTCTGCCAATCCTCAGGCCACTTCACCATGAACCATACATACACTGAATATTCTCACCAACCAGTCAACAACACAGTCACCCTCTTTTTTAATAAAATTCACAGCAATACCATCCAAACCTGCCGCCTTGCCGGCTTTCATCTTCGGCAGAGCTTTCACTACCTCTTCTCTGTTTACCATATCATTCTCCCTAACCCTCTCACTTTGCACACCACCTCAACCAAAACACCCTGTATCTGCCACTCTATCATCAAACACATTCAACAAACCTTCAAAATACTCACTCCATCTCCCTCTCACTTCACCACTACTTGTTATTACCTCCCCATTTGCCCCCTTCACTGATGTTCCCATATGTTCTCTTGTCTTACGCACTTTATTTACCTTCTTCCAAATCTAATGATACTCTCTCGCCCCAATTCTCATTTGCCCTCTTTTTTCACCTCTTGCACCTTTCTCTTGACCTCTTGCCTCTTTATTTTATAATTCCCCCAGTCATTTGCACAATTTCCCTGCAAAAATCATCCAAATGCCTCTCTCTTCTCTGTCACTAACAATCTTACTTAAGCTTTTAATTATAATCAATATTCACAAGCAATTGCTGACCATTCTTTACAAGAAAACAACTCTAAATCCCAATTACTTACTGCCATAACATTCGTAAGATCCAGACGCTGGAGTTTGTGGCAGGTAGAGAGATAAGTGTGAAGGTTCTCTGAATGGATTTTATGGCAGTAAGAAAGGTTGAGGCCAGTCAGTTCTGGACATAACTGCACCAGCCTTGGCAAGAGATGTGGTGTTACAGCTTCATTCCATCCAGCTGCAAAGATCTCACATAATTAGCCTAATATTTCTTACATTTTTCATTGACATATGAAATAAATGTAAAGCTCAGTTACCTGGATAATATATATCACATCACAAACCTTTATGATAGACGACCCAAGCAAGGATTTTTCTTTGAATGCTTAGTCTTCTGTTCTTAATGGCACCTCGCTACAGCAGAAGAGATGAGCAAGTATGAAATAAATAACTGAGGCACACAGCCTTAAGAGAATCAAAGCAAAAAAAATTAGTAAAATTCAGGAGTGAAGATTGCACAATTCAACTCATTATGATTCTCCTGCAAAAATAAATTCATTTAAAACTAATAATCATGCTCATTATGCACACACATAATCCAATGCAGTAGGTTATGAAATCATAATACACATGTGCATCTTTTAAGTAATTGTACAGCAAGGTTTGCTTTGAAACATAAAAACAAATGGGAAATAAATAACATAACAGAATGAAGATATCAGGAGGCTACATAATGAGAAACAGAATTTGGAGGAGATTAAATAAGAAATAAAGGAAGACATAAGACAAGGGGCAGAGAACGCTAAAGCAAATGAGAAATTAAAAAAGCAGGGACTGTGCATGACATCATAATTAAATGGTGAGAATTACAGGTAAAACTGTTGTTAAATGAATGAGGAAAATGTGTAAGGCAGCATGGAAAAGTGGTTATATGGAGAGCAATTGGAAGAAGGCACTGAAAGTTCTACTGTATAAGAATAAAGGAAAAAGTACAATTAGCAAGATATATGATAAGTTTGTTATTGATCATTAAAATGATTACTGAAATGTAATCCTCTGAATTATAAAAAAGGGAAAATCTGGGAAGGGCTGGGTATGAAAACCACGTACTGTTTTAGTACCTATGTAGATAGTTGAGAAAGATCTAAAGAATGAAGTGTATGCAACAACATATTAAAATGAAAGGCAAATAATAAAAGTAAAGAGAACAGACCTGAGAGTTTTTGTTATTTACAGAGACAACTGCTGAATGTTCTTGAATGTTCCAATAACATTCTTAACAGAAGTGGTGTGCGTGAAAGCCTACATGATAATATGACTGCATGGACTGAAATAAACAATGTGCATGAGGGTTGTGTAATGAGGCTATGGTTGTCTAATGTTTTTATGGATGGGGCACAGATAAAAGTGAGATGGGGGCCACTATAAACAGGTTATGCCAATGATACTTCTTTTCTCAAAATGAATTAGATGAGCTAAAAAGAGCAGTAATTCCCTCTCATGATGAAATTGCAAAAAAGAGTCTTAAAAATGAGAGCACATCAAATTATTTTTTCGAGAGATGGGATCCCTTGTTAATTTTATTTCAATGGAGAGGAATCAGAAGTTCACAAGGAATTTAAGCATTTGGGAATGATAATCAGTGTAGGTGGTAGTGGGGAAGATAAAGCTAAAAGTACTCATACAAATGAGAACCGTAAGCATACTAAGAGGTTTCATGAAGGGAATGAAGTCAAGTACATGGAAAATCAATACTATGTTAATAGGGGAAGCCTAAGTTTTCCTAAAGTAATGGAGGAAATGAGAGGATGTGAAACTTTAAACTACAGCAGGAATTAGCAAAACAGTGACAAGAAAAGGATAAAGATGTGACAAAAATGTGAAGATTTAGTTTAGAGGTGAACATGGAATGACCATATAATACTTTTGGTATATGAGAGACTTGAGAAAAAGTTTTGATAATGAAGCTGACCCACATGAGACACTGTAGACTGCAAAACAAGGTACACAGATTAAATGAACTTTCAAAAGACTGATCCACTTCAGATGAAGATGTAATGATAATAAATGCTGAGAGGACATAATATAGGAATTTTGAGTGAGCCATGGAGGTGGCAGGCAAAGTAAATAGTCAGAGGGACTGCAACAGTGTAGAAGAATGCTTATTACAGCTAACAGATCATAACATGTTGATATGTCTGAATGGCCTAAAGTTATAATCATTTAGTCCATCCCATGACGATGGGACAAATGTTAAAAGAAATTTTTTTTTTTTTTTTTTTTGCTTTGTCGCTGTCTCCCGCGTTTGCGAGGTAGCGCAAAGAAACAGACAAAAGAAATGGCCCAACCCACCCCCATACACATGTATATACATACGTCCACACACGCAAATATACATACCTACACAGCTTTCCATGGTTTACCCCAGACGCTTCACATGCCCTAATTCAATCCACTGACAGCACGTCAACCCTGGTATACCACATCGATCCAATTCACTCTATTCCTTGCCCTCCTTTCACCCTCCTGCATGTTCAGCCCCCGATCACTCAAAATCTTTTTCACTCCATCTTTCCACCTCCAATTTGGTCTCCCACTTCTCCTCGTTCCCTCCACCTCCGACACATATATCCTCTTGGTCAATCTTTCCTCACTCATTCTCTCCATGTGCCCAAATCATTTCAAAACACCCTCTTCTGCTCTCTCAACCATGCTCTTTTTATTTCCACACATCTCTCTTACCCTTACGTTACTTACTCGATCAAACAACCTCACACCACACATTGTCCTCAAACATCTCATTTCCAGCACATCCATCCTCCTGCGCACAACTCTATCCATAGCCCACGCCTCACAACCATATAACATTGTTGGAACCACTATTCCTTCAAACATACCCATTTTTGCTTTCCGAGATAATGTTCTCGACTTCCAAACATTCTTCAAGGCTCCCAGGATTTTCGCCCCCTCCCCCAACCTATGATCCACTTCCTCTTCCATGGTTCCATTCGCTGCCAGATCCACTCCCAGATATCTAAAACACTTTACTTACTCCAGTTTTTCTCCATTCAAACTTACCTCCCAATTGACTTGACCCTCAACCCTACTGTACCTAATAACCTTGCTCTTATTCACATTTACTCTTAACTTTCTTCTTTCACACACTTTACCAAACTCAGTCACCAGCTTCTGCAGTTTCTCACATGAATCAGCCACCAGCGCTGTATCATCAGCGAACAACAACTGACTCACTTCTCAAGCTCTCTCATCCCCAACAGACTTCATACTTGCCCCTCTTTCCAAAACTCTTGCATTCACCTCCCTAACAACCCCATCCATAAACAAATTAAACAACCATGGAGACATCACACACCCCTACCGCAAACCTACATTCACTGAGAACCAATCACTTTCCTCTCTTCCCACACGTACACATGCCTTACATCCTCGATAAAAACTTTTCACTGCTTCTAACAACTTGCCTCCCACACCATATATTCTTAATACCTTCCACAGAGCATCTCTATCAACTCTATCATATGCCTTCTCCAGATCCATAAATGCTACATACAAATCCATTTGCTTTTCTAAATATTTCTCATATACATTCTTCAAAGCAAACACCTGATCCACACATCCTCTACCACTTCTGAAACCACACTGCTCTTCCCCAATCTGATGCTCTGTACATGCCTTCACCCTCTCAATCAACACCCTCCCATATAATTTACAAGGAATACTCAACAAACTTATACCTCTGTAATTTGAGCACTCACTCTTATCCCCTTTGCCTTTGTACAATGGCACTATGCACGCATTCAAAAGACAGCAATTTTTCAAACTCCAGGCAAACAGCTACAATAAAGTGAGAAAAACAAAAAAGAAAAGAAATTTGCTTTCATTTACAATCATCTTACCTAGGGTAAGATCTTGCACATGACTAAGTCTGTGTTCTAAGAGCCATAAGAGCTTCTTTTCATTACGGTAGCGGGGTTTGATGCGTCCATTGGCTAGATCAGCAGTATGCCACAGCTTCTTGTCTGTGGAAACTTGTCGCCACAATCTGCACACTCTTGATGTTCTGTGAAGACAAAGTAGAATATTACTGGTACTGTATGACAGAAAATGGTAGTGCCAAAATAATCAATATAATTTACATAAATTCCTACAGCAAAAAAAAAGGTTAATAATATAACTCCAACAAAAAATTCTAAATGCTTAAAAAGAATCTAAGAAAAGTTTATTTTGTACTACACAATCTTGATCCATACAAATTAATCCAAGTTACATAGGATGATTAGATGGCATGGTAGAATGGTGAAAGACATTTAGGAAAGAGTTATCAGTTATTGGGTGTTACCAGACTGCCTGCTTAGTGTTATACTGAGAGTGAAAACTCACCATCAGTGAGGCTGTATCAACATCAGTGGATGATAGGGAGAATAGCTTCATCAAAGATCTTATCACTCCATAAGAGTCCATCATTTCCCTGCTTCTAAATGTAGTGCAGCCTTGAAGCTGCAGGATCCCCATAAAAGGGGTCTTGGGGTTATAAAATCAAAATTAGATCAACTATTTATTGCAAGTGACTCTCGATTTGAGTGACGGAAACATCAGCAGATTTGAGGAACCAAATCATCCCTACAAGTCTCTTTCAAAGATTACTGTTGTTGAACTGGAAGGTCAGCCTGTGTTGGATAAAGGCCTGGCACATGGTTACTGGGATTTCAGAGGTGTCTGGCATACAGGAATAATGAAAAAATATCGAAGGTATGCCTGTGTTGATAAATGCCTGGCACATGGTTCCTAAGATTTCAGTGGTGTTTGGCATAGTGATAATGAAAAAAAAAAGTTTAGAGCTGCTCAGTGGAAACCATTTGTAATAGTTTGGAAAGAAGTGAGAGATGCACATAGCCACAGAGTTTGCCTAAAGAGGAGAATTTCATGCACAGGGAGACTCAAGACTGGCTGTGGATTGGATGTGATGCTAGTTTGTGCTGTAGGGATAAAGCCATTGTGCTGCTCCATTGTTCAGTCAGGCTTTTGGAGTCTGCAATCCTAAGGCCTACATAACCACTACATCCTGGCTGTAGTGGTCATTGATACTTCAATTCTACAAAGCCTTACATGGTATGTGCAAAACATACCCTTATCAAAAGTTATCTTGGATGAAACAAAAAAGGTAAAGAAAAAAATAATGTGAGTCCTGCATGTGTCTACAGATTTGACTCTCAAAGGTAAAAATATATATTATATTATATGACATACTTAACTGCTGTCTCCCACGTCAGCAAGGTAGAGTAAGGAAACAGATGAGGAATGGCCCAGACTCACCAACATACGCATGTATATACATAAACGCCCATACACAGACATAAACATTTCAACGTATACATACATATCCATACACAGATATATACATTTATATACACATGTAATTATCCATTCTTGCTGCCTTGATCCATTCTCATTGCCACCCTAACACACATGAAACAGTAACCCCCCCATCTCCAGCAAGGCAGCAACAGGAAAAGAAAAAAAAAGACCACATTCGTTCACACTCAGTCTCTAGCCATCATGTGTAATGCACCGAAACCACAGCTCTCTTTCCACATCCAGGCCCCACAAAAATTTCCATGGTTTACCCCAGACGCTTCACATGCCCTGGTTTAATCCACTGACAACATATTGACCCTGGTATACAACATCATTCCAATTCGCTCTATTACTTGCACGCCTTTCACCCTCCTGCATGTTCAGGCCCTGATCACTCAAAATCTTTTTCACTCCATCTTTCCACCTCCAATTTGGTCTCCTACTTCTTTCTCCTTCCACCTCTGACACATATATCCTCTTTGTCAATCTTTCCTCACTCGTTCTCTCCTTGAGTCCAAACCATTTCAACACACCCTCTTCTGCTCTCTCAACCACACTCCTTTTATTAACACACATCTCTCTTACCCTTTCATTACTTACTCAAACTACCTCACACCATGTATTGTCCTCAAACATTTCATTTCCAATACATCCACCCTCCTCCACCCAACCCTATCTATAGCCCATGCCTCGCAACCATATAACATTGTTGGAACCATTATTCCTTCAAACATACCCATTTCTGCTCTCAGAGATAATGTTCTTGCCTTCCACACATTCTTGAACGCTCTCAGAACCTTCGCCCCCACCCCTACCCTGTGACTCACTTCCACGGTTCCATACGCTGCTAAGTCTACTCCCAGATATCTAAAACACTTCATTTCCTCCAGTTTATTCCATCCAAACTTACCTCCCAATTAACTAGCCCCTCAACCCTACTGAAAGTAATAACCTTGCTCTTATTCACATTTACTCTCAGCTTTCTTCTTTCACACACTTTACAAAACTCAGTCACCAACTTCTGCAGTTTCTCACCCGAATCAGCCACCAGCGCTGTATCATCAGCGAACATCTGACTCACTTCCCAAGCCCTCTCATCGACAACAGAGTACATACTTGCCCCTCTCTCCAAAACTCTTGCATTCACCTCCCTCCTAACAACCCCATCCATAAACAAATTAAACAACCATGGAGACATCATGCATCCTTGCCACAACCGACATTCACTGGGAACCAATCACTTTCCTCTCTTCCTACTCGTACATATGCCTTAAATCCTCGATAAAA
This sequence comes from Panulirus ornatus, assembly GCF_036320965.1. Classification (NCBI taxonomy): domain Eukaryota; kingdom Metazoa; phylum Arthropoda; class Malacostraca; order Decapoda; family Palinuridae; genus Panulirus; species Panulirus ornatus. Next base: position 42,901,494 of record NC_092234.1, on the reverse strand, counting down.
ACTTTTCACAGCTACTAGCAACTTACCTCCCACACCATATACTCTTAATACCTTTCACAGAGCATCTCTATCAACTCTATCATATGCTTTCTCCAGATCCATAAATGCTACATAACAAATCCATCTGTTTTCTAAGTATTTCTCACATACATTCTTCAAAGCAAACACCTGATCCACACATCCTCTACCACTTCAGAAACCACACTGCTCTTCCCCAATCTGACGCTTTGTACATGCCTTTACCCTCTCAATCAATATCCTTCCATATAATTTTCCAGGAATACTCAATAAACTTATGCCTCAGTAGTTTGAACACTCACCTTTATCCCCTTTGCCTTTGCAAAATGGCACTATGCATGCATTCCACTCCTCAGGCAAATCACCATTATCCATTCATACATTAAATATCGTTACCAACCAATCAACTACATAGTCACCCCCTTTTTTAATAAATTCCACTGCAATACCATCCAAACCCACTGCCTTGCCGGCTTTCATCTTCCACAAAGCTTTCACTACCTTTTCTCTCTTTACCAAAGCATTCTCCCTGACCCTCTCACTTTGCATACTACCTCAACCAAAACACCCTACATCTGCCACTCTATCATCTAACACATTCAACAAACCTTCAAAATATTCACTCCATCTCCTTCTTACTTCATCACTACTTGTTATTACCTCCCCATTTGCCCCCTTCACCAATGCTCCCATTTGTTCTCTTGTATTATGCACTATATTTACCTCCTTCCAAAACATCTTTTTATTCTCCCTAAAATCTAATGATCCTCTCTCACCCCAACTCTCATTTGCCCTCTTTTTTGCCTCTTGCATCTTTCTCTTGACCTCCTGCCACTTTATTTTATACAACTCCCAGTCATTTGCACTACTTCCCTACAAAAATTGTCCAAACGCCTCTCTCTTCTCTTTCACTAACAATCTTACTTCTTCATCCCACCACTCACTATCCTTTCTAATCTGCCCATCTCCCACCTTTCTCATCCCACAAGCACCTTTTGCACAAGGCATCACAGCTTCCCTAATTACATCCTATTCCTCCCCCACTCCCCTTATGTCATTTGCTCTCACCTTTTGCCATTCTGCACTCAAGGTAGAAATGTGTACATGTAGGAAGAGAGGAAAGCGATTGGTTCTCAGTGAATGTTGGTTTGTGGCAGGGGTGCATGATATCTCCATGGTTGTTTAATTTGTTTATGGATGGGGTGGTTAGGGAGGTGAATGCAAGAGTTTTGGAAAGAGGGGGAAGTATGCAATCTGTTGTGGATGAGAGAGCTTGAGAAGTGAGTTAGTTGTTGTTTGCTGATGATACAGCGCTAGTGACTGATTCGGGTGAGAAACTGCAGAAGCTGGTGACTGAGTTTGGTAAAGTGTGTGAAAGAAGAAAGCTGAGAGTAAATGTGAATAAGAGCAAGGTTATTAGGTACAGTGGGGTTGAGGGACAAGTCAATTGGGAGGTAAGTTTGAATGGAGAAAAACTGGAGGAAGTGAAGTGTTTTAGATATCTGGGAGTGGATTTGGCAGTGGATTGAACCATGGAAGCAGAAGTGAATCATAGGGTGGGAGAGGGGACGAAAGTTCTGGGAGCGTTGAAGAATGTGTGGAAGTCGAGAACATTATCTTGGAAAGCAAAAATGGGTATGTTTGAGGGAATAGTGTTCCAAAAATGATATATGGTTGCGAGGCGTGGGCTATAGACAGAGTTGTGTGGAGGAGGGTGGATGTGCTGGAAATGAGATGTTTGAGGACAATATGTGGTGTGAGGTGGTTTGATCGAGTAAGTAATGAAAGGGTAAGAGAGATGTGTGGTAATTAAAAGAGTGTGATTGAGAGAGCAGAAGAGGGTGTATTAAAATGGTTAGGTCATATGGAGAGAAAGAGTGAGGAAAGATTGACAAAGAAGATATATAAAGATAGACAAAGAGGACATATGTGTCAGAGGTGGAGGGAACGAGGAGAAGTGGGAGACCGAATTGGAGGTGGAAAGATGGAGTGAAAAAGATTTTGAGTGATCGGGGCCTGAACATGCAGGAGGGTGAAAGGCGGGCAAGGAATAGAGTGAATTGGATCGATGTGGTATACCGGGGTTGACGTGCTGTCAGTGGATTGAATCAGGGCATGTGAAGCGTCTGGGGTAAACCATGGAAAGCTGTGTGGGGCCTGGATGTGGAAAGGGAGCTGTGGTTTCGGGCATTATTGCATGACAGCTAGAGACTGAGTGTAAACGAATGAGGCCTTGTTGTCTTTTCCTAACGCTACTCCGCACACATGAGGGGGGAGGGGGATGGTATTCCATGTGTGGCGGTGTGGCGATGGGAATGAATAAAGGCAGACAGTGTGAATTGTGTGCATGGGTATATATGTATGTGTCTGTGTGTGTATATATATGTGTACATTGAGATGTATAGGTATGTATATTTGCGTGTGGACGTGTGTGTATATACATGTGTATGGGGGTGGGTTGGGCCATTTCTTTCGTCTGTTTCCTTGCGCTACCTCGCAAATGCGGGAGACAGCGACAAAGCAAAATAAAAAAATATATATATATAAATAATGTATATATATGTATACGTTGAAATGTATAGGTATGTATATGTGCGTGTGTGGACATGTATGTATATACATGTGTATGTGGGTGGGTTGGGTCATTCTTTCATCTGTTTCCTTGCGCTACCTCGCTAATGCGAGAGACAGACAAAGTATAATAAATATATAAATAAAAAACAGAGAAAAAGCAGAAACATCACAGAGTACAAAGAGGGATGGCTGATGAGATGTGATGCCAAGAGAATTAATACGATGGTGGACTTTTGATCCTACTTTGGTTTATAGAGTCTGCATCTGGTTTCGGTGCATTATACATGACAGCTAGAGACTGAGTGTGAACGAATGTGGCCTTTGTTGTCTTTTCCTAGTGCTACCTTGCGTGCATGAATGGGGGGAAGGGGTTGTCATTTCATGTGTGGTGGGGTGGCGACGGGAATGAATAAAGGCAGCAAGTATGAATTATGTACATGTGTATATGCCTTTGTATGTATATATATATATGTATACGTTGAAATGTATAGGTATGTATCTGTGCGTGTGTGGATGTGTATGTACATGGGTGGGTTGGGCCATTCTTTTGTCTGATTCCTTGCGCTACCTCGCTAACGCGGGAGATAGCGACAAATTATAATAAATAAATATATGCATAATGAGATATCATGGGGATGGGACCTAAGTCTAAACACAAAATCCATTTCTGTTTCATATCCACCTTACACATATAGTGTGAGGGTACTTTATACAATATCTTTAATAATTTCGTAAATGAAACAAAGTTTGTGTAACAAGGAACCATCAGAAAGCTGAGGTGTCACAACCACAGCTGCCCACATGGATAATCTGTGGTTGTTTGGCATCACCTTCATTCCTGACTCTGAATTTATATTCTACTAATAAGCAATCATTTTCTTACACTTATTCACGTATAAGTACTCAACAGCAAAAAAATATGAAATACAATTAATACAATGAAATAAATAATGTGTTTCGGGTAACTAAGCAACATAATAGCATCAGCAGAATACTTGTATCACCTGTTAAACAATAACAAACAACTGTAGGTTTCCAGTTTCTACCTATGATGTTGTGTTTTGATTAAATGGTTACAATACACTGTACTTTATCTTTTAGATTTTATTTGAGAGGCAATTTTCCACTTGCAATGTCATGTCACCACTCAAAAAGTTTTGGATCATGGAACATTTCAGATTTCTGGATTAGGGATGCTCAACATGTACATGGTCAATGTAATACAAGAAAGAAAATGACCATAAAAAGGATGAGGAGAACAGTGAGTTGAAGTGTGTAATCATCAGCATAAGAATGAGTAGAGTTCAAAGAGAAATAAAGACCATCTATATACTGTGAAAAGAAAGAGAGTAGTTAATGAGAAAAAACCTGGGGGAACACTTGTTTTGATAGGAATGGAAGGGGAAGCCATGCCATCAACAATTAATCCAATGAAATTGCCACTGAGGAAACTATAGGCCGAGAATTTTAAAAATTTCACATCATCAAACGCTTTAGAGATGTTGAGGGCTACAACAAAAATATTAACCAAAATCCCTGTGAGAGGAGGAGATTACCAATAAATCAGCACTGCGAAATCTATACTGGTGATTAGAAAGAAGGAAATGGGATTCCAAGTGCTTGAGAAAGTGAGTTATATGGTATGTGCATGCGGAAAGAATGCAAGATGGGGATTTCACAAGGACAGTGGGTTAGCATGAGACAGACATTGCAAAATAGCCAGGAAGAGTACTGGAGGGAGAGAAATGGGGGAAGAATACAGGGAATGGTGTATGCAAAGGAGGCATGTAAGGAGAGGAATAAGTGGAAACTCTTTTGCAGTGCTCGTCCCTTTGATGGGAGTTCCTGGAGAGAATGAGCATCAGAAATAGATAGACAGATAAAATATGTTTGAGTTAAGAAGAGCTTGAAACTTTTGGAGAGGAGATGTGATAGCAATCAGGCAACAGCTGGATGGGTTACAGCAGTCTCTTTTCTTTAGAGTGGGCTACACCAAGGAATGCTCCCAAGAGGAAGGAAAAATCTGAGTTTATATATGGCGGTGCAACAGGTGAGCAAAGGATTGGACCTATACCAAAGGCAAGCTCCTTTAGGACCCAAGGATGTACACCATCTGGGCCACATGCCTTGTCCACCTGGAGCTACAAGAGTACCTAGAACACCATGCATGAGGAGAGTATAGGAGATGACATAGGTTCAATGGATGGAGGATTAGAAGCAAAATCATTAAAAGATGAATGTGTGAAAAATGAGGTACTAAAAAGAGCAGCTTTAGCAGCAAGAGAGTTAGTTACAAATTGACTATCATAATACAAACGGAAAGGCTGAATGACAGTAGTTACTGGAGATATATCTGGTTAGGACCAAAAAGACTTGTCAGCAATGAAATGCAAGTCAATTCAGCACACTTTCTTCTTTTGAAGATGTGCTTAACTTTTCAAAGAACAGCATTGTAATGGTTTGGTGCAACCTGTTCATGTGACAGGTATCAGAGGAGTGATCACACTTTGACTGGTAGAGAAGGATTTTGCAGAAAAAGAGATGGAGGACTCCATCCCCTGCCAAGTTACCTCTGCTACGTGTTCAGCACAACACAAAACATCATGGCAAGTGAAGCAATACGTGCCCTTGGGAAAGTCAATAAAGAAGCCACAAACGGATGATTGCTTTGCTCTCTCTGCATGCCAGAGCTGGTGATTTGAGTGTGAGACAGAGTAGGCATGTCAAATTAGAAGAGACAGAAATGAGACTTTGGTGAGAGGACCCTAAGAAGGCAGAGATACTCTACTCAGATACAAAAGAAGAGATCAAGTATGTTGTAATAAAGTCAAGATTCCTCTTTCAATCCTATATCAAGACAAAATATGGATATTTCAATAAAATATAGCTTCACTGTTATATACCATTTCAAAGTGGCCTTACCTTTTTTTTTCCTCTTTTCATAAAACAAATAACAGCTTAGTCAATCAAAGACCCAACTAAGCAGTTTGGACCCAGCCCAATCTGTTGGGGTAAAAGACCTCCAAATTCTATGCCTGGGTTAAACCAGCTATACATAAATATACTGTGCAAACACATCATAAAACCTCAGTGCCAGTCTAGACTGCTCAAAGTCAAACATGCAGCAATGTCTGGTAACACTTGAAAATTTAGTCATGCTTTTACATGAACAAAGCTGGTATACATTACCAGTACAAAAGCAAAGAGTGTAATAAAGAAAGTATTTGATCGCCACTTCCCGTGTCAGTGAGGTAGCACCAGGAAACTAACAAAGAATGGCCCATCCACTCATATACATATTTCATTTATTTCTTTATTTTGCTTTGTCGCTGTCTCCCACATTAGCAAGGTAGCGCAAGGAAACAGATGAAAGAATGGCCCCAACCCACCCACATACACATGTATATACATACATATCCACACACGCAAATATACATACCTATACATCTCAATGTACACATATATATACACACACAGACATATAGATATATACACATGTACATAATTCATACTGTCTGCCTTTATCTATTCCCATTGCCACCCCGCCACACATGGAAGAACAACCCCCTCCCCCCCTCATGTGTGCGAGGTAGTGCTAGGAAAAGACAACAAAGGCCCCATTCGTTCACACTCAGTCTCTAGCTGTCATGTAATAATGCACTGAAACCACAGCTCCCTTTCCACATCCAGGCCCCACACAACGTTCCATGGTTTATCCCAGACGCTTCACATGCCCTGGTTCAATCCACTGACAGCACGTCGACCCCAGTATACCACATCATTCCAATTCACTCTATTCCTTGCCCGCCTTTCACCCTCCTGCATGTTCAGGCCCCGATCACTTAAAATCTTTTTCACTCCATCATTCCACCTCCAATTTGGTCTCCCACTTCTCCTCATTCCCTCCACCTCTGACACATATATCCTCTTGGTCAATCTTTCCTCACTCATTATATATCCTCTTGGTCAATCTTTCCTCACTCATTCTCTCCATGTGACCAAACCATTTCAAAACACCCTCTTCTGCTCTATCAACCACGCTCTTTTTATTTCCACACATCTCTCTTACCCTTACAATACCTACTCGATCAAACCACCTCACACCACATATTGTCCTCAAACATCTCATTTTCAACACATCCACCCTCCTGCGCACAACTCTATCCATAGCCCACGCCTCACAACCATACAGCATTGTTGGAACCACTATTCCTTCAAACATACCCATTTTTGCTTTCCGAGATAATGTTCTCGACTTCCACACATTCTTCAAGGCTCCCAGGATTTTCGCCCCCTCGCCCACCCTATGATTCACTTCCACTTCCATGGGTCCATCCGCTGCCAGATCCACTCCCAGATATCTAAAACACTTTACTTCCTCCAGTTTTTCTCCATTCAAACTCACCTCCCAATTGACTTGACCCTCAACCCTACTGTACCTAATAACCTTGCTCTTATTCACATTTACTCTTAACTTTCTTCTTTCACACACTTTACCAAACTCAGTCACCAGCTTCTGCAGTTTCTCACATGAATCAGCCACCAGCGCTGTATCATCAGCGAACAACAACTGACTCACTTCCCAAGCTCTCTCATCCCCAACAGACTTCATACTTGCCCCTCTTTCCAAAACTCTTGCATTTACCTCCCTAACAACCCCATCCATAAACAAATTAAACAACCATGGAGACATCACACACCCCTGCCGCAAACCTACATTCACTGAGAACCAATCACTTTCCTCTCTTCGTACACGTACACATGCCTTACATCCTCGATAAAAACTTTTCACTGCTTCTAACAACTTGCCTCCCACACCATATATTCTTAATACCTTCCACAGAGCATCTCTATCAACTCTATCATATGCCTTCTCCAGATCCATAAATGCTACATACAAATCCATTTGTTTTTCTAAGTATTTATCACATACATTCTTCAAAGCAAACACCTGATCCACATATCCTCTACCACTTCTGAAACCATACTGCTCTTCCCCAATCTGATGCTCTGTACATGCCTTCACCCTCTCAATCAATACCCTCCCATATAATTTACCAGGAATACTCAACAAACTTATACCTCTGTAATTTGAGCACTCACTCTTATCCCCTTTGCCTTTGTACAATGGCACTATGCACGCATTCCGCCAATCCTCAGGCACCTCACCATGAGTCATACATACATTAAATAACCTTACCAACCAGTCAACAATACAGTCACCCCCTTTTTTAATAAATTCCACTGCAATACCATTCAAACCTGCTGCCTTGCCGGCTTTCATCTTCCGCAAAGCTTTCACTACCTCTTCTCTTGGAAAGAGGGGCAAGTATGAAGTCTGTTGGGGATGAGAGAGCTTGGGAAGTGAGTCAGTTGTTGTTCGCTGATGATACAGCGCTGGTGGCTGATTCATGTGAGAAACTGCAGAAGCTGGTGACTGAGTTTGGTAAAGTGTGTGGAAGAAGAAAGTTAAGAGTAAATGTGAATAAGAGCAAGGTTATTAGGTACAGTAGGGTTGAGGGTCAAGTCAATTGGGAGGTGAGTTTGAATGGAGAAAAACTGGAGGAAGTGAAGTGTTTTAGATATCTGGGAGTGGATCTGGCAGCGGATGGAACCATGGAAGTGGAAGTGGATCATAGGGTGGGGGAGGGGGCGAAAATTTCTGGGGGCCTTGAAGAATGTGTGGAAGTCGAGAACATTATCTCGGAAAGCAAAAATGGGTATGTTTGAAGGAATAGTGGTTCCAACAATGTTGTATGGTTGCGAGGCGTGGGCTATGGATAGAGTTGTGCGCAGGAGGATGGATGTGCTGGAAATGAGATGTTTGAGGACAATGTGTGGTGTGAAGTGGTTTGATCGAGTGAGTAACGTAAGGGTAAGAGAGATGTGTAGAAATAAAAAGAGCGTGGTTGAGAGAGCAGAAGAGGGTGTTTTGAAGTGGTTTGGGCACATGGAGAGAATGAGTGAGGAAAGATTGACCAAGAGGATATATGTGTCGGAGGTGGAGGGAACGAGGAGAAGAGGGAGACCAAATTGGAGGTGGAAAGATGGAGTGAAAAAGATTTTGTGTGATCGGGGCCTGAACATGCAGGAGGGTGAAAGGAGGGCAAGGAATAGAGTGAATTGGAGCGATGTGGTATACCGAGGTTGACGTGCTGACAGTGGATTGAATCAAGGCATGTGAAGCGTCTGGGGTAAACCATGGAAAGCTGTGTAGGTATGTATATTTGCGTGTGTGGACGTATGTATATACATGTGTATGGGGGGGGTTGGGCCATTTCTTTCGTCTGTTTCCTTGCGCTACCTCGCAAACGCGGGAGACAGCGACAAAGTATAATAAAAAAAAAAAAATAATATTTAATGTATGTATGACTCATGGTGAGGTGCCTAAGGATTGGCGGAATACGTGCATAGTGCCATTGTACAAAGGCAAAGGGGATAAGAGTGAGTGCTCAAATTACAGAGGTATAAGTTTGTTGAGTATTCCTGGTAAATTATATGGGAGGGTATTGATTGAGAGGGTGAAGGCATGTACAGAGCATCAGATTGGGGAAGAGCAGTGTGGTTTCAGAAGTGGTAGAGGATGTGTGGATCAGGTGTTTGCTTTGAAGAATGTATGTGAGAAATACTTAGAAAAGCAAATGGATTTGTATGTAGCATTTATGGATCTGGAGAAGGCATATGACAGAGTTGATAGAGATGCTCTGTGGAAGGTATTAAGAATATATGGTGTGGGAGGAAAGTTGTTAGAAGCAGTGAAAAGTTTTTATCGAGGATGTAAGGCATTTGTACGTGTAGGAAGAGAGGAAAGTGATTGGTTCTCAGTGAATGTAGGTTTGCGGCAGGGGTGTGTGATGTCTCCATGGTTGTTTAATTTGTTTATGGATGGGGTTGTTAGGGAGGTAAATGCAAGAGTTTTGGAAAGAGGGGCAAGTATGAAGTCTGTTGGGGATGAGAGAGCTTGGGAAGTGAGTCAGTTGTTGTTCGCTGATGATACAGCGCTGGTGGCTGATTCATGTGAGAAACTGCAGAAGCTGGTGACTGAGTTTGGTAAAGTGTGTGGAAGAACAAAATTAAGAGTAAATGTGAATAAGAGCAAGGTTATTAGGTACAGTAGGGTTGAGGGTCAAGTCAATTGGGAGGTGAGTTTGAATGGAGAAAAACTGGAGGAAGTGAAGTGTTTTAGATATCTGGGAGTGGATCTGGCAGCAGATGGAACCATGGAAGTGGAAGTGGATCATAGGGTGGGGGAGGGGGCGAAAATTCTGGGGGCCTTGAAGAATGTGTGGAAGTCGAGAACATTATCTCGGAAAGCAAAAATGGGTATGTTTGAAGGAATAGTGGTTCCAACAATGTTGTATGGTTTCGAGGCGTGGGCTATGGATAGAGTTGTGCGCAGGAGGATGGATGTGCTGGAAATGAGATGTTTGAGGACAATGTGTGGTGTGAGGTGGTTTGATCGAGTGAGTAACGTAAGGGTAAGAGAGATGTGTGGAAATAAAAAGAGCGTGGTTGAGAGAGCAGAAGAGGGTGTTTTGAAGTGGTTTGGGCACATGGAGAGAATGAGTGAGGAAAGCTTGACCAAGAGGATATATGTGTCGGAGGTGGAGGGAACGAGGAGAAGAGGGAGACCAAATTGGAGGTGGAAAGATGGAGTGAAAAAGATTTTGTGTGATCGGGGCCTGAACATGCAGGAGGGTGAAAGGAGGGCAAGGAATAGAGTGAATTGGAGCGATGTGGTATACCGGGGTTGACGTGCTGTCAGTGGATTGAATCAAGGCATATGAAGCGTCTGGGGTAAACCATGGAAAGCTGTGTAGGTATGTATATTTGCGTGTGTGGACGTATGTATATACTTGTGTATGGGGGGGGGTTGGGCCATTTCTTTCGTCTGTTTCCTTGCGCTACCTCGCAAACGCGGGAGACAGCGACAAAGTATAATAAAAAAATATAAAATATATAAATACATAAGTATACGTATGTAAGTAGGAGAGATGGCCAGACAGCGATATTGGATTACGTGTTAATTGACAGGCGCGCGAAAGAGAGACTTTTGGATGTTAATGTGCTGAAAGGTGCAACTGGAGCGATGTCTGATCATTATCTTGTGGAGGCTGTGAATATTTGTATGGGTTTTCAGAAAAGAAGAGTGAATGTTGGGGTGAAGAGGGTGGTGAGAGTAAGTGAGCCTGGGAAGGAGACTTGTGTGAGGAAGCACCAGGAGAGACTGAGTACAGAATGGAAAAAGGTGAGAACACTGGCGGTAAGGGGAGTGGGGGAGGAATGGGATGTATTTAGGGAATCAGTGATGGATTGCGCAAAAGATGCTTGTGGCACGAGAAGAGTGGGAGGTGGGTTGATTAGAAAGGGTAGCGAGTGGTGGGATGAAGAAGTAAGATTATTAGTGAAAGAGAAGAGATAGGCATTTGGACGATTTTTGCAGGGAAAAAATGCAATTGAGTGGGAGATGTATAAAAGAAAGAGACAAGAGGTCATGAGAAAGGTGCAAGAGGTGAAAAAGAGGGCAAATGAGAGTTGGGGTGAGAGTATCATTAAATTTTAGGGAGAATAAAAAGATGTTCTGGAAGGAGGTAAATAAAGTGCGTAAGACAAGGGAGCAAATGGGAACTTCAGTGAAGGGCGCCAATGGGGAGGTGATAACAAGTAGTGGTGATGTGAGAAGGAGATGGAGTGAGTATTTTGAAGGTTTGCTGAATGTGTTTGATGATAGAGTGGCAGATATAGGGTGTTTTGGTCGAGGTGGTGTGCAAAGTGAGAGGGTTAGGGAAAATGATTTGGTAAACAGAGAAGAGGTAGTAAAAGCTTTGAAAGCCAGCAAGGCAGCAGGTTTGGATGGTATTGCAGTGGAATTTATTAAACAAGGGGGTGACTGTATTATTGACTGGTTGTTAAGGTTATTTAATGTATGTATGACTCATGGAGAGGTGCCTGAGGATTGGCGGAATGCGTGCATAGTGCCATTGTACAAAGGCAAAGGGGATAAGAATGAGTGCTCAAATTACAGAGGTATAAGTTTGTTGAGTATTCCTGGTAAATTATATGGGAGGGTATTGATTGAGAGGGTGAAGGCATGTACAGAGCATCAGATTGGGGAAGAGCAGTGTGGTTTCAGAAGTGGTAGAGGATGTGTGGATCAGGTGTTTGCTTTGAAGAATGTATGTGAGAAATACTTAGAAAAGCAAATGGATTTGTATGTAGCATTTATGGATCTGGAGAAGGCATATGATAGAGTTGATAGAGATGCTCTGTGGAAGGTATTAAGAATATATGGTGTGGGAGGCAAGTTGTTAGAAGCAGTGAAAAGTTTTTATCGAGGATGTAAGGCATGTGTACGTGTACGAAGAGAGGAAAGTGATTGGTTCTCAGTGAATGTAGGTTTGCGGCAGGGGTGTGTGATGTCTCCATGGCTGTTTAATTTGTTTATGGATGGGGTTGTTAGGGAGGTGAATGCAAGAGTTTTGGAAAGAGGGGCAAGTATGAAGTCTGTTGGGGATGAGAGAGCTTGAGAAGTGAGTCAGTTGTTGTTCGCTGATGATACAGCGCTGGTGGCTGATTCATGTGAGAAACTGCAGAAGATGGTGACTGAGTTTGGTAAAGTGTGTGAAAGAAGAAAGTTAAGAGTAAATGTGAATAAGAGCAAGGTTATTAGGTACAGTAGGGTTGAGGGTCAAGTCAATTGGGAGGTAAGTTTGAATGGAGAAAAACTGGAGGAAGTAAAGTGTTTTAGATATCTGGAAATTAAACAAACATGGGAACATCACACACCCCTGCTGCAGACTGACCTTCACCGGGAACCAATCACTTTCCTCTCTACCTACTCGTACACATGCCTTACATCCATGGTAAAAACTTTTCACTGCTTCTAGCAGTTTACCCAGAGACCATATACTCTTAAAACCTTCCAACATCTCATTTTCAACATATCCACCCTCCTGTGCACAACCCTATAGCCCATGCCTCGCAACCATATAACATTGTTGGAACCACCATTCCTTCAAACATATCCATTTTTGCTCTCCAAGATAATGTTCTGTTCTTCCACACATTCTTCAACGCTCCCACAACCTTTGCTCCCTCCCCCACCCTGTAACTCACTTCCGCTTCCATGGTTCCATCCGCTGCCAATTCCACTCCCAGATATCTAAAACACTTCACTTCCTCCAGTTTTTCTCCATTCAAATTTATCTCCCAATAGACCTGTCTCACAACCCTACTGAACATAATAACCTTGCTCTTATTCACATTTACTCTCAGCTTTCTTCTTTCACACACTTTACCAAACTCAGTCACCAGCTTCTGCAGTTTCTCACCCGAATCAGCCACCACACTGTATCAGTGAACAGTTGACACACTTCCCAAGCCCTCTCATCCACAACAGACTGCATACTTGCCCCTCTCTCCATAACTCTTGCATTCATCTCCCTAACAACCCTATCCATAAACAAATTAAACAACCATGGAGACATCAAGCGCCCCTGACGCAAACCAATATCCACTGGGAACCGATCACTTTCCTCTCTTCCTACTCATACAAATACCTTACATCCCCGATAAAAACATTTCACTTCTAGCAACTTACCTCCCACACCATATACTCTTAATACCTTCCACAGAGCATCTCTATCAACTTCATCATATGCCTTCTCCAGATCCACAAATGCAACATACAAATCCATCTGTTTTTCTAAGTATTTCTCATATACATTCTTTAAAGCAAACATCTGATCCACTCATCCTCTAACACTTCTGAAACCACACTGCTCTTCCCCAACCTCATGCTCTGTACATGCCTTCACCCTCTCAATCAATACCCTCCCATATAATTTCCCAGGAATACTCAACAAACTTATACCTCTGTAACTTGAACACTCACCTTTCCCTTTGCCTTTGTACAATGGCACTATGCATGCATTCCGCCAATGCTCAGGCACTTCACCATGAACCATATATACATGGAATATCCTTACCAACCAGTCAACAACAACAGTCACCCTCTTTTTTTTTATAAATTCTACTGCAATACCATCCAAATCCGCCACCTTGCCAGCTTTCATCTTCCACAAAGCTTTCACTACTTCTCTGTTTACCAAACCATTCTCCCTGATCCTTTCACTTCACACACCACCTCGATCAAAACACCCTATATCTGCCACTCCATAATCAAACACATTCAACAAACCTTCAAAATACTCACTCCATCTCCTTCTCCCTTCACCACTACTTGTTATTACTTCCCCATTAGCCCCCTTCACTGATGTGTTCCCATTTGTTCTCTTGTCTTATGCACTTTATTTGCCTCCTTCCAAAACATCTTTTTATTCTCCCTAAAATCTAATGATATTCTCTCAACCCCCTCCTGCCTCTTTCTTTTATATTCTCCCAGTCACTTGTACTATTTCCCTGCAAAAATCATACAAATGCCTCTCTCTTCTCTTTCACTACCAATCTTACTTCTTCATCCCACCACTCACTACACTTTCTAATCTGCCCACCTTCCACCTTTCTCATGCCACAGGCATCTCTTGCACAAGCTATCACTGCTTCCCTTAATACATCCCATTCCTCCCCCACTCCTCTTAAGTCATTTGCTCGACCCTTTTTCCATTCTGCACTCAATCTCTCCTGGTACTTCCCCACACAAGCCTCCTTTCCAAGCTCACTTACTCTTACCACTCTCTTCACCCGAATATTCTCTCTTCTTCTGAAAACCTCTATAAATTTTTACCTTCGCCTCCACAAGATAATGATCAGGCATCTCTCCAGTTGTCCCTCTCAGCACATTAACATCCAAAAGTCTCTCTTTCACATGCCTATCAATTAACACATAATCCAATAATGCACTCTGGCCATCTCTCCTACTTACACATGTATACTTATGTATATATCTCTTTTTAAACCAGTTATTCCCAATTTCCAGTCATTTTTCAGCACACAAATCTACAAGCTCTTCACCATTTCCATTTACAACACTGAACACCCCACATACATCAATTATACCCTCAACTGCCATATTACTCACTTTTGCATTCAAATCACCCATCATTATAACCTGCTCTTGTGCATCAAAGCTGCTAACACACTCACTCAGCTGCTCCCAAAACACTTGCCTCTCATGATCTTTCTTCTCATGACCAGGTGCATAGGCACCAATAATTACCCATCTCTCTCCATCCACTTTCAGTTTTACCCATATCAATCTAGAGTTTACTTTCTTACACTCAATCACATACTCCCACAACTCCTGTTCCAGGAATAGTGCTACTCCTTCCTTTGCTCTTGTCCTCTCACCAACCCCTGGCTATACTCCCAAGACATTCCCAAACCACTCTTCCCCTTTACCCTTGAGCTTCGTTTCACTCAGAGCCAAAACATCCAGGTTCCTTTCCTCGAACAAACTACCTATCTCCCCTTTTTTCTCATCTTGGTTACATCCACACACATTTAGACACCCCAATCTGAGCCTTCAAAGAGGATAAGCACTCCCCGCATGACTCCTTCTTCTGTTTCCCCTTTTAGAAAGTTAAACTACAAGGAGGGGAGGGTTTCTAGCAACCTGACTCCTGTCCCCTGTAGTCACCTTCTAAGACACATGGGGAATGCGTGGGAAGTATTCTTTCTCCCCTATCCCCAGGGATAATTTAGGAAAAGATAACCTTGGTAAGAACTTGAGGAAGAGTTTGGACTGGTGATCCATACCTGATTGGGTCAACTTATATATTTTCCTTAATCTACGATGGATCACCATGTAATGAAAACATTAAAAACAACAAAAGGCATTAAGAGAAAATATGGTCATTTTGACAGGTTTACAATTTGGGTTTAATACCCTGTCTCATGACTACTGCACAGCTGTTTATCATAAGACCTTAACAATACCAGGTATTGGCTTTAACACACGAAACTACAAGTAGAGTAAATTATCCAAATTCTAACTCACAAAAGCTTAATCACTAGTTTGATGACTAGCTATACCTCTGCTGGAGACAACAACAACAGTTCAGTCAAATCATCTCTTTCTACTTCAGCATAAGGTCATGTATTTGGATAATCAACTGTTGTTCCACTTTATGACATAACATCATACTGAAGAAATATTAAATGCCATCTTACATCAATGGGGACTTACACTGCCTAGTATTCTGCTACACATTAAAAGTATGAAAACAAAAATCCAATGGGCTTATCATTTGAAAAAATTTGTATTGCACATTTGTCTTTATCAGATTTTCCAATTATTCAACACCTGAGTTAATACTAACTCCAAAAAGATCAGTTTTCCCTATTATGGTATGAAAATTTATTTAAATGTGTGCCCAAAAATCTTATGCCGAGGTGATAACATAATCTCCAAACAATTTTGGAGTAGCAGGACTTAATAATGTATTCAAACTCTGGAACTATTATTATAAAACAACAAAGCTTTACAAGAGATTAATTTACTTTCATGTCAACTGTGTAATGGACTAAATTTGGGAACTGTAAATAAATTCATTAGCATTGTCACTATGAGCTTTTTCCCTTTCTTCCTCTTGACTGGAAACAACTGCACATCTGTATGGTATTTTTCCATATAATTTGCTTCAACTTTAGTTTCAATCTAAACACAAAGTAAATACAAAGTCAAGAGAGAGAATGAGCAATGTTATACATATGAAAAGATGGATAAAGAAAAACAAAAGGTTTAAGTGAAATAAGGTACATAAGGGAATAAAAAATATGCCTAATATTCGTAAAAAGACTGAGCCACTGGGACGGTTTTATGAGGCACAATATCAAAAAATCAACATCATTCTAAAATATAATCATTATGATGTCATACTCACCTCAGAAGAAGAGGAATTGTTCCCACAGTACTAGTAGCCAAGTCTAGAATCTGAAGTAAAATATGTGGTGGCAGTTTCCATCCCCATGGTGACTGTGGTTCACCATGCACTTCACTTAACACTGGACCCCAATCAACAAATTCTGCTGCTTTTCTTCGCTTTCTTCCCTCCCCTGATGAAGGTCTGAAATTATCACTATCACTGCCCTGATAACTTTTTCTTTTCCCAGACCTCTTTTCACTTCGACTAGAATTACAATTAAGAGTTCGGTTAGCTATAGGGACATCTGCAACAGCACGTGAAGTATTGTCTTTCACTGGAGGGAGGGTCATTTTAATCTTCATCCTTATGCCAGTCACTTCTGAGTCTTGAGATATTTCACTCTGATAATGCATCTTCCCAGACTGTTTACGTTTACGAGGTTTGCGCTGGGCATTTGGGTCCTTACTTCTTTTTGTCTTCACTTTTATCTCACCACTGTATCTATTCTTCACATTTCCATCAAGCATAAATTCACTTTCATTTTCTGGTTGTGGATCATTTGCATGTCTTCTGTGGTCCTCACAAAGGATGCACGAACAATCATCCCGACGCTCACTTTCTCCACTCCCACTAGGATGGGAGTGCCTGTTTGTTGCACTGACACTAATGTCCATTTTCTCCATGTACATTCCATCTTTCATACCATCCATATATACCCCTGGACTACGTGGGGGTTGTTGGTCCGGTGTGATGGGCTGATCAGATGGAACGGACTGATCAGGGGTGATTGGCTGATCAGGAGTTATGGGCTGGTCTGGTGTCATTGGAGTAACAGGCTGATGGTCAGATGAGGGGGTGATGGGCTTCATCCCAACATCTTCTTGAGTATTATACTGGTATGGAGTTGATCCCGCTGATGGAATGGATGATGGTGTGGACCCAGCAGATGGGATGGAAGAAGGTGTTGATCCTGCAGATGCTGTTGTTAATACACTTGGAGGTGAGCTCATATTGTCATCAGGTCCTGACATGGGACTGAAGCCTTTAGGGTCCATGTCCATCGCTGCCATTCTAGAGTCTAATCCAAGGCTCTCTGTAGGCATTTTAGTTTGTGTTTCAGAAGATTAGTAACCCAAAAAATACTATGGCAAGTGCCACTCCTTTCACCAAGGTATGCTTTCACTCAGGAGCTTAGCTTGCCTCAAGTATGAAATATTCCATGTAATATCAGCTAGCCCAGAAAATACAAGTTAGCTCCTTATACCCCTAAAGGAGTGGAACTAAAAACCTGTATCTGAAACCCAGTGGTACAAGACCAGAATAGCAGAAGTCTACACCAGACCATATCTCCTGTATTCTGGTAACAGTGGGAGCAGGTGAGGCATAGTGGAGTCAGATGGAAGACACCAGCAGGAGCAAACTTCCACGAGACTGATGTGCCTTCTTTGTCACTTTATGTTGCTGCTGTGATGGAGCATCCTCAATAAAATATTCTGAAAAGAATAAGAATGGTAAGCTATCTAATGAACACAGCCATTATGACAACTAAATGTTAGGTATGCATTCAACCTTAGTAAGTATTGAATCTTGTGACAAATAAAAACTGTTGCAATGTATTCGAAATGTAGATTAATGATACGATTTATCAATAATACATACAACAGCAGTTAGGTACTACCTCATATGAAAACTTCTCTCAAAACTTCAACAGACATACAGTAAACATAAGAAAATCTATATATGTAAAGAGAACTAAAATGAATCTCCTTAGGTAAATGTACAATCCAATTAAAAACAAAGGTAGCATATGATGGAACAGAGACTAGAGTCAAGTGAAAATTTTCCTCTGAGGCCCAGTTGGGTGTTTCTTATGTTACTTTGTTAATGCAGGAAATAACAAACAAGCATGAAAGAAAAGTCATGGAGAATGAGTGAAAGGAGAAAGCTGAGAGTTAACATAAACAAAAGTAAAGTTCTTGAAGCTTAGCAGTGGAGAAAGACAGCTTGGTTGAAGTGTATGAAAGGAAAGAGCCTGGAGAAAGTGGTACTTAGGGCATCAGAGATATAGATAGATAGATGGCAGCAGATGGAGCCATGGGAGTAGAAGTAAACCACAGAGTGGATGGGAAGATAAGGTACTGGTTGCACAGAGAAGTATGTGGAAAGTGAGGTCACTGCTTGTAAGGGTAAAGATGGACATGTTTGATGTTGCAGAAGTCCCAACAATGTATGAATGTGAGGCATGGGTCCTTTTTTAAAAAATAAAAGTCTTGAAAATTAAATGTTTGAGGACAATACATTGTGTGAGGTTAGATGATAAAGTAAGAAATGATAGGGTAAGAGAGAGGTGTGGTAATAAAAGGGGTATGTGTGAGAGACCTGATGGTGTTGAAATGCTTTGAAAATATAGGGATGATGAATGACAAAAGGCAGACTAAAAAGGTATAAATGCCTGAAGCAGAAAAAACAAGAAAGGGGATACCAAGGAGGAGGTGGAAGGAACCAATAAAGGATGCTTTGAGAGTCAAAGTCTGAATATGCATGAGGGTATGAGGCAATCTGGCACAGGCTGAACCAAAGAATATGAAATAATCAGGGGAAACTATTGAAAAGTCTATAGAGCTTAGATGTGGATAGGGGGCTGTAATATAAAGGGATTATGCATGATAGCTTAAGAGTGGATCTGAGCAAATGAGGCTATTCTTCATCTGTTCCTAACCCTGCAACGGACAAGGAAAATAAGAGTGAATACAGGTATATACATATATCCATAAGTATATATCCCATAATACTGTCAGGGAATGTCTTATCAGAAAGTATGTAACTGCTCAGAAGGGTTGTGTGTACAATATCCCCTGTATACAGCATTTTCAGTTTAACATTGGTCAAAGTGGTAAGGCTCTTAGTGTTAGGGTCAAACTAACATAAAAATAGTGTTAGGCATGATCAAGAATCTAATGTAATATTTGCCCAACCTTTGGGTTTTTGGTCATCAAAGTGATTGAAGCAATGTAAAGGTAACGGATAGAAATACTGAGTCATCCCTTATCAAACATGAAAAAAATATCCATCTGAATCAAAATGGTTTCTTACATCTGTTTCCTTGCGCTACCTCGCAAACGCGGGAGACAGCGACAAAGCACAATAAATAAATATAAATATATATATATATATATATATATATATATATATATATATATATTATTAATATTATTATTTTCCTTTGTCGCTGTCTCCTGCGCCTGGGAGGTAGCGCAAGGAAACAGATGAAAGAAATGGCCCAATCCACCCCCACACACATGCACATCCACACCCACACATCCCAACGTACACACATATATACACCCACAGACATACACACATGCACACAATTCACACTGTCTGCCCCTACTCACCCCCATCGCCACTCCGCCACACACGGAATAACATCCCCCTCCCCCTCATGTGCGCGAGGCAGCGCCAGGAAAAGACAACAAAGGCCCTATTCGCTCACACTTAGTCTCCAGCTGTCATGCAATAATCGATGTGGTATACCGGGGTTGACGTGCTGTCAGTGGATTGAATCAGGGCATGTGAAGCGTCTGGGGTAAACCATGGAAAGCTGTGTAGGTATGTATATTTGCGTGTGTGGACGTATGTATATACATGTGTATGGGGGTGGGTTGGGCCATTTCTTTCGACTGTTTCCTTGCGCTACCTCGCAAACGCGGGAGACAGCGACAAAGCAAATATATATATATATATATATATATATATATATATATATATATATATATATATATATATATATA
This sequence comes from Panulirus ornatus, assembly GCF_036320965.1. Lineage (NCBI taxonomy): Eukaryota > Metazoa > Arthropoda > Malacostraca > Decapoda > Palinuridae > Panulirus > Panulirus ornatus. The sequence goes on along the minus strand of NC_092234.1, from coordinate 42,881,285 downwards.
TATATATATATATAGGCATGTGTACGTGTAGGAAGAGAGGAAAGTGATTGGTTCTCAGTGAATGTAGGTTTGCGGCAGGGGTGTGTGATGTCTCCATGGTTGTTTAATTTGTTTATGGATGGGGTTGTTAGGGAGGTGAATGCAAGAGTTTTGGAAAGAGGGGCAAAAATGAAGTCTGTTGTGGATGAGAGAGCTTGGGAAGTGAGTCAGTTGTTGTTCGCTGATGATACAGCACTGGTGGCTGATTCATGTGAGAAACTGCAGAAGCTGGTGACTGAGTTTGGTAAAGTGTGTGAAAGAAGAAAGTTGAGTAAATGTGAATAAGAGCAAGGTTATTAGGTACAGTAGGGTTGAGGGTCAAGTCAATTGGGAGGTAAGTTTGAATGGAGAAAAACTGGAGGAAGTAAAGTGTTTTAGATATCTGGGAGTGGATCTGGCAGCGGATGGAACCATGGAAGCGGAAGTGAATCATAGGGTGGGGGAGGGGGCAAAAATCCTGGGAGCCTTGAAGAATGTGTGGAAGTCGAGAACATTATCTCGGAAAGCAAAAATGGGTATGTTTGAAGGAATAGTGGTTCCAACAATGTTGTATGGTTGCGAGGCGTGGGCTATGGATAGAGTTGTGCGCAGGAGGGTGGATGTGCTGGAAATGAGATGTTTGAGGACAATGTGTGGTGTGAGGTGGTTTGATCGAGTAAGTAATGTGAGGGTGAGAGATGTGTGGAAATAAAAAGAGCGTGGTTGAGAGAGCAGAAGAGGGTGTTTTGAAATGGTTTGGGCACATGGAGAGAATGAGTGAGGAAAGATTGACCAAGAGGATATATGTGTCGGAGGTGGAGGGAACGAGGAGAAGTGAGAGACCTAATTGGAGGTGGAAAGATGGAGTGAAAAAGATTCTGAGTGATCGGGGCTTGAACATGCAGGAGGGTGAAAGGCGGGCAAGGAATAGAGTGAATTGGATTGATGTGGTATACCGGGGTTGACGTGCTGTCAGTGGATTGAATCAGGGCATGTGAAGCATCTTGGGTAAACCATGGAAAGTGTGTGGAGCCTGGATGTGGAAAGGGAGCTGTGGTTTTGGGCATTATTGCATGACAGCTAGAGACTGAGTGTGAACAAATGAGGCCTTTGTTGTCTTTTCCTAGCGCTACCCCGCACACATGAGGGGGGAGGGGGATGGTATTCCATATGTGGCGAGGTGGAGACGGGAATGAATAAAGGCGGACAGTGTGAACTGTGTGCATGGGTATATATGTATGTGTCTGTGTGTGTATATACATGTGTACATTGAGATGTATAGGTATGTATATTTGCGTGTGTGGACGTGTGTGTATATACATGTGTATGGGGGTGGGTTGGGCCATTTCTTTCGTCTGCTTCCTTGCGCTACCTCGCAAACGTGGGAGACAGCGACAAAGCAAAATAAATAAATAAATAAATAAATAAATAAATATATTTTTTTTTTTTTCCCAAAAGAAGGAACAGAGAAGGGGGCCAGGTGAGGATATTCCCTCAAAGGCCCAGTCCTCTGTTCTTAACGCTACCTCGCTATCGCGGGAAATGGCGAATAGTATGAAAGAAAAGAAAGATATATATATATATATATATATATATATATATATATATATATATATATATATATATATATATACACACACTTTCCTCTCTTCCTACACGTACACATGCCTTACATCCTCGATAAAAACTTTTCACTGCTTCTAACAACTTTCCTCCCACACCATATATTCTTAATACCTTCCACAGAGCATCTCTATCAACTCTATCATATGCCTTCTCCAGATCCATAAATGCTACATACAAATCCATTTGCTTTTCTAAGTATTTATCACATACATTCTTCAAAGCAAACACCTGATCCACACATCCTCTACCACTTCTGAAACCACACTGCTCTTCCCCAATCTGATGCTCTGTACATGCCTTCACCCTCTCAATCAATACCCTCCCATATAATTTACCAGGAATACTCAACAAACTTATACCTCTGTAATTTGAGCACTCACTCTTATCCCCTTTTCCTTTGTACAATGGCACTATGCACGCATTCCGCCAATCCTCAGGCACCTCACCATGAGTCATACATACATTAAATAACCTTACCAACCAGTCAACAATACAGTCACCCCCTTTTTTAATAAATTCCACTGCAATACCATCCAAACCTGCTGCCTTGCCGGCTTTCATTTTCCGCAAAGCTTTTACTACCTCTTCTCTGTTTACCAAATCATTTTCCCTAACCCTCTCACTTTGCACACCACCTCGACCCAAACACCCTATATCTGCCACTCTGTCATCAGACACATTCAACAAACCTTCAAAATACTCATTCCATCTCCTTCTCACATCACCACTACTTGTTATCACCTCCCCATTTACGCCCTTCACTGAAGTTCCCATTTGCTCCCTTGTCTTACGCACCCTATTTACCTCCTTCCAGAACAGTGAATGTAGGTTTGCGGCAGGGGTGTGTGATGTCTCCATGGTTGTTTAATTTGTTTATGGATGGGGTTGTTAGGGAGGTAAATGCAAGAGTCTTGGAAAGAGGGGCAAGTATGAAGTCTGTTGGGGATGAGAGAGCTTGGGAAGTGAGTCAGTTGTTGTTCGCTGATGATACAGCGCTGGTGGCGGATTCATGTGAGAAACTGCAGAAGCTGGTGACGGAGTTTGGTAAAGTGTGTGGAAGAAGAAAGTTAAGAGTAAATGTGAATAAGAGTAAGGTTATTAGGTACAGTAGGGTTGAGGGTCAAGTCAATTGGGAGGTGAGTTTGAATGGAGAAAAACTGGAGGAAGTGAAGTGTTTTAGATATCTGGGAGTGGATCTGGCAGCGGATGGAACCATGGAAGCGGAAGTGGATCATAGGGTGGGGGAGGGGGCGAAAATTTTGGGAGCCTTGAAAAATGTTTGGAAGTCGAGAACATTATCCCGGAAAGCAAAAATGGGTATGTTTGAAGGAATAGTGGTTCCAACAATGTTGTATGGTTGCGAGGCGTGGGCTATGGATAGAGTTGTTCGCAGGAGGATGGATGTGCTGGAAATGAGATGTTTGAGGACAATGTGTGGTGTGAGGTGGTTTGATCGAGTAAGTAACGTAAGGGTAAGAGAGATGTGTGGAAATAAAAAGAGCGTGGTTGAGAGAGCAGAAGAGGGTGTTTTGAAATGGTTTGGGCACATGGAGAGAATGAGTGAGGAAAGATTGACCAAGAGGATATATGTGTCGGAGGTGGAGGGAACGAGGAGAAGAGGGAGACCAAATTGGAGGTGGAAAGATGGAGTGAAAAGGATTTTGTGTGATGTATATACATACGTCCACACACGCAAATATACATACCTACACAGCTTTCCATGGTTTACTTCAGACGCTTCACATGCCCTGCTTCAATCCACTGACAGCACGTCAACCCCGGTATACCACATCGCTCCAATTCACTCTATTCCTTGCCCTCCTTTCACCCTCCTGCATGTTCAGGCCCCGATCACACAAAATCTTTTTCACTCCATCTTTCCACCTCCAATTTGGTCTCCCTCTTCTCCTTGTTCCCTCCACCTCTGACACATATATCCTCTTGGTCAATCTTTCCTCACTCATCCTCTCCATGTGCCCAAACCACTTCAAAACACCCTCTTCTGCTCTCTCAACCACGCTCTTTTTATTTCCACACATCTCTCTTACCCTTACGTTACTCACTCGATCAAACCACCTCACACCACACATTGTCCTCAAACATCTCATTTCCAGCACATCCATCCTCCTGCGCACAACTCTATCCATAGCCCACACCTCGCAACCATACAACGTTGTTGGAACCACTATTCCTTCAAACATACCCATTTTTGCTTTCCGAGATAATGTTCTCGACTTCCACACATTCTTCAAGGCCCCCAGGATTTTCGCCCCTTCCCCCACCCTATGATCCACTTCCGCTTCCATGGTTCCATCCGCTGCCAGATCCACTCCCAGATATCTAAAACACTTCACTTCCTCCAGTTTTTCTCCATTCAAACTCACCTCCCAATTGACTTGACCCTCAACCCTACTGTACCTAATAACCTTGCTCTTATTCACATTTACCCTTAACTTTCTTCTTCCACACACTTTACCAAACTCAGTCACCAGCTTCTGCAGTTTCTCACATGAATCAGCCACCAAACTCAACAAACTTATACCTCTGTAATTTGAGCACTCACTCTTATCCCTTTTGCCTTTGTACAATGGCACTATGCACGCATTCCGCCAATCCTCAGGCACCTCACCATGAGTCATACATACATTATTAAATAACCTTACCAACCAGTCAACAATACAGTCACCCCCTTTTTTAATAAATTCCACTGCAATACCATCCAAACCTGCTGCCTTGCCGGCTTTCATCTTCCGCAAAGCTTTTACTACCTCTTCTCTGTTTACCAAATCATTTTCCCTAACCCTCTCACTTTGCACACCACCTCGACCAAAACACCCTATATCTGCCACTCTATCATCAAACACATTCAACAAACCTTCAAAATACTCACTCCATCTCCTTCTCACATCACCACTACTTGTTATCACCTCCCCATTTGCGCCCTTCACTGAAGTTCCCATTTGCTCCCTTGTCTTATGCACTTTATTTACCTCCTTCCAGAACATCTTTTTATTCTCCCTAAAATTTAATGATACTCTCTCACCCCAACTCTCATTTGCCCTCTTTTTCACCTCTTGCACCTTTCTCTTGACCTCCTGTCTCTTTCTTTTATACATCTCCCACTCAATTTCATTTTTTCCCTGCAAAAATCGTCCAAATGCCTCTCTCTTCTCTTTCACTATTACTCTTACTTCTTCATCCCACCACTCACTACCCTTTCTAATCAACCCACCTCCCACTCTTCTCATGCCACAAGCATCTTTTGCGCAATCCATCACTGATTCCCTAAATACATCCCATTCCTCCCCCACTCCCCTTACTTCCATTGTTCTCACCTTTTTCCATTCTGTACTCAGTCTCTCCTGGTACTTCCTCACACAAGTCTCCTTCCCAAGCTCACTTACTCTCACCACCCTCTTCACCCCAACATTCACTCTTCTTTTCTGAAAACCCATACAAATCTTCACCTTAGCCTCCACAAGATAATGATCAGATATCCCTCCAGTTGCACCTCTCAGCACATTAACATCCAAAAGTCTCTCTTTCGCGCACCTGTCAATTAACACGTAATCCAATAACGCTCTCTGGCCATCTCTCCTACTTACATAAGTATACTTATGGATATCTCGCTTTTTAAACCAGGTATTCCCAATCATCAGTCCTTTTTCAGCACATAAATCTACAAGCTCTTCACCATTTCCATTTACAACACTGAACACCCCATGTATACCAATTATTCCCTCAACTGCCACATTACTCACCTTTGCATTCAAATCACCCATCACTATAACCCGGTCTCGTGCATCAAAACCACTAACACACTCATTCAGCTGCTCCCAAAACACTTGCCTCTCATGATCTTTCTTCTCATGCCCAGGTGCATATGCACCAATAATCACCCATCTCTCTCCATCAACTTTCAGTTTTACCCATATTAATCGAGAATTTACTTTCTTACATTCTATCACATACTCCCACAACTCCTGTTTCAAGAGTATTGCTACTCCTTCCCTTGCTCTTGTCTTCTCACTAACCCCTGACTTTACTCCCAAGACATTCCCAAACCACTCTTCCCCTTTACCCTTGAGCTTCGTTTCACTCAGAGCCAAAACATCCAGGTTCATTTCCTCAAACATACTACCTATCTCTCCTTTTTTCACATCTTGGTTACATCCACACACATTTAGGCACCCCAATCTGAACCTTCGAGGAGGATGAGCACTCCCCGCGAGACTCCTTCTTCTGTTTCCCATTTTAGAAAGTTAAAAAAAATACAAGGAGGGGAGGATTTCTGGCCCCCCGCTCATGTCCCCTCTAGTCGCTTTCTACGACACGCGAGGAATGCGTGGGAAGTATTCTTTCTCCCCTATCCCCAGGGATAATATATATATATATATTATTCATTTTTATTATTTTGCTTTGTCGCTGTCTCCCGCGTTAGCGAGGTAGCGCAAGGAAACAGACAAAAGAATGGCCCAACCCGCCCACAGACACATGTATATACACAAACGTCCATACATGCAAATATACATACCTATACATCTCAATGTACACATATATATACACAGACAGACATATACATATATACACATGTACATAATTCATACTGTCTGCCTTTATTTGTTCCCATCGCCACCTCGCCACACATGGAATAACATCCCCCTCCCCCCTCATGTGTGCAAGGTAGCACTAGGAAAAGACACCAAAGGCCCCATTCGTTCACACTCAGTCTCTAACTGTCATGTAATAATGCACCGAAACCACAGCTCCCTTTCCACATCCAGGCCCCACACAACTTTCCATGATTTACCCCAGACAATGTGTGGTGTGAGGTGGTTTGATCGAGTAAGTAACGTAAGCGTAAGAGAGATGTGTGGAAATAAAAAGAGCGTGGTTGAGAGAGCAGAAGAGGGTGTTTTGAAATGGTTTGGACACATGGAGAGAATGAGTGAGGAAAGACTGACCAAGAGGATATATGTGTCGGAGGTGGAGGGAACGAGGAGAAGTGGGAGACCAAATTGGAGGTGGAAAGATGGAGTAAAAAAGATTTTGTGTGATCGGGGCCTGAACATGATGGAGGGTGAAAGGAGGGCATGGAATAGAGTGAATTGGATCGATGTGGTATACCGGGGTTGACGTGCTGTCAGTGGATTGAATCGGGGCATGTGAAGCATCTGGGGTAAACCATGGAAAGCTGTGTAGGTATGTATATTTGCGTGTGTGGACGTATGTATATACATGTGTATGGGGGTGGGTTGGGCCATTTCTTTCGTATGTTTCCTTGCGCTACCTCGCAAACGCGGGAGACAGCGACAAAGCAAAGAAAAATATATATATATATATATATATATATATATATATATATATATATATATATATATATAGGGAGCAAATGGGAACTTCAGTGAAGGGCGCAAATGGGGAGGTGATAACAAGTAGTGGTGATGTGAGAAGGAGATGGAGTGAGTATTTTGAAGGTTTGTTGAATGTGTTTGATGATAGAGTGGCAGATATAGGGTGTTTTGGTCGAGGTGGTGTGCAAAGTGAGAGGGATAGGGAAAATGATTTGGTAAACAAAGAAGAGGTAGTAAAAGATTTGCGGAAGATGAAAGCCGGCAAGGCAGCAGGTTTGGATGGTATTGCAGTGGAATTTATTAAGAAAGGGGGTGACTGTATTATTGACTGGTTGGTAAGGTTATTTAATGTATGTATGACTCATGGTGAGGTGCCTGAGGATTGGCGGAATGCGTGCATAGTGCCATTGTACAAAGGCAAAGGGGATAAGAGTGAGTGCTCAAATTACAGAGGTATAAGTTTGTTGAGTATTCCTGGTAAATTATATGGGAGGGTATTGATTGAGAGGGTGAAGGCATGTACAGAGCATCAGATTGGGGAAGAGCAGTGTGGTTTCAGAAGTGGTAGAGGATGTGTGGATCAGATGTTTGCTTTGAAGAATGTATGTGAGAAATACTTAGAAAAGCAAATGGATTTGTATGTAGCATTTATGGATCTGGAGAAGGCATATGATAGAGTTGATAGAGATGCTCTGTGGAAGGTATTAAGAATATAAGGTGTGGGAGGCAAGTTGTTAGAAGCAGTGAAAAGTTTTTATCGAGGATGTAAGGCATGTGTACGTGTAGGAAGAGAGGAAAGTGATTGGTTCTCAGTGAATGTAGGTTTGCGGCAGGGGTGTGTGATGTCTCCATGGTTGTTTAATTTGTTTATGGATGGGGTTGTTAGGGAGGTAAATGCAAGAGTTTTGGATAGAGGGGCAAGTATGAAGTCTGTTAGGGATGAGAGAGCTTGGAAAGTGAGTCAGTTGTTGTTCGCTGATGATACAGCGCTGGTGGCTGATTCATGTGAGAAACTGCAGAAGCTGGTGACTGAGTTTGGTAAAGTGTGTGAAAGAAGAAAGTTAAGAGTGAATGTGAATAAGAGCAAGGTTATTAGGTACAGTAGGGTTGAGGGTCAAGTCAATTGGGAGGTGAGTTTGAATGGAGAAAAACTGGAGGAAGTAAAGTGTTTTAGATATCTGGGAGTGGATCTGGCAGCAGATGGAACCATGGAAGCGGAAGTGGATCATAGGGTGGGGGAGGGGGCGAAAATCCTGGGAGCCTTGAAGAATGTGTGGAAGTCAAGAACATTATCTCAGAAAGCAAAAATGGCTATGTTTGAAGGAATAGTGGTTCCAACAATGTTATATGGTTGCGAGGCATGGGCTATGGATAGAGTTGTGCGCAGGAGGATGGATGTGCTGGAAATGAGATTTTTGAGGACAATGTGTGGTGTGAGGTGGTTTGATCGAGTAAGTAACGTAAGGGTAAGAGAGATGTGTGGAAATAAAAAGAGCGTGGTTGAGAGAGCAGAAGAGGGTGTTTTGAAATGGTTTGGGCACATGGAGAGAATGAGTGAGGAAAGATTGACCAAGAGGATATATGTGTCGGAGGTGGAGGGAACGAGGAGAAGAGAGACCTAAATTGGAGGTGGAAAGATGGAGTGAAAAAGATTTTGTGTGATCGGGGCCTGAACATGCAGGAGGGTGAAAGGAGGGCAAGGAATAGAGTGAATTGGATGATGTGGTATACGGGGTTGACGTGCTGTCAGTGGATTGAATCAGGGCATGTGAAGCGTCTGGGGTAAACCATGGAAAGCTGTGTGGGTGAAGCCTGGGAGTGTGAGAAAGTGTAGCTGTGGGTTGGGCATTATTTGCTGTTCAGCGCTATGAAGGGAGACTGAGTGTGAACAAATGAGATCTTTTTGTCTTTTCCTAGCTCTAACTCCCGCACACATGAGGGGGAGGGGATGCCCCCCCCCCCCCCCCCCCCCCCCCCCCCCCCCCCCCCCCCCCCCCCCCCCCACTTTCCTCTCTTCCTACACGTACACATGCCTTACATCCTCGATAAAAACTTTTCACTGCTTCTAACAACTTTCCTCCCACACCATATATTCTTAATACCTTCCACAGAGCATCTCTATCAACTCTATCATATGCCTTCTCCAGATCCATAAATGCTACATACAAATCCATTTGCTTTTCTAAGTATTTCTCACATACATTCTTCAAAGCAAACACCTGATCCACACATCCTCTACCACTTCTGAAACCACACTGCTCTTCCCCAATCTGATGCTCTGTACATGCCTTCACCCTCTCAATCAATACCCTCCCATATAATTTACCAGGAATACTCAACAAACTTATACCTCTGTAATTTGAGCACTCACTCTTATCCCTTTTGCCTTTGTACAATGGCACTATGCACGCATTCCGCCAATCCTCAGGCACCTCACCATGAGTCATACATACATTATTAAATAACCTTACCAACCAGTCAACAATACAGTCACCCCCTTTTTTAATAAATTCCACTGCAATACCATCCAAACCTGCTGCCTTGCCGGCTTTCATTTTCCGCAAAGCTTTTACTACCTCTTCTCTGTTTACCAAATCATTTTCCCTAACCCTCTCACTTTGCACACCACCTCGACCCAAACACCCTATATCTGCCACTCTGTCATCAGACACATTCAACAAACCTTCAAAATACTCATTCCATCTCCTTCTCACATCACCACTACTTGTTATCACCTCCCCATTTACGCCCTTCACTGAAGTTCCCATTTGCTCCCTTGTCTTACGCACCCTATTTACCTCCTTCCAGAACAGTGAATGTAGGTTTGCGGCAGGGGTGTGTGATGTCTCCATGGTTGTTTAATTTGTTTATGGATGGGGTTGTTAGGGAGGTAAATGCAAGAGTCTTGGAAAGAGGGGCAAGTATGAAGTCTGTTGGGGATGAGAGAGCTTGGGAAGTGAGTCAGTTGTTGTTCGCTGATGATACAGCGCTGGTGGCGGATTCATGTGAGAAACTGCAGAAGCTGGTGACGGAGTTTGGTAAAGTGTGTGGAAGAAGAAAGTTAAGAGTAAATGTGAATAAGAGTAAGGTTATTAGGTACAGTAGGGTTGAGGGTCAAGTCAATTGGGAGGTGAGTTTGAATGGAGAAAAACTGGAGGAAGTGAAGTGTTTTAGATATCTGGGAGTGGATCTGGCAGCGGATGGAACCATGGAAGTGGAAGTGGATCATAGGGTGGGGGAGGGGGCGAAAATTTTGGGAGCCTTGAAAAATGTTTGGAAGTCGAGAACATTATCCCGGAAAGCAAAAATGGGTATGTTTGAAGGAATAGTGGTTCCAACAATGTTGTATGGTTGCGAGGCGTGGGCTATGGATAGAGTTGTTCGCAGGAGGATGGATGTGCTGGAAATGAGATGTTTGAGGACAATGTGTGGTGTGAGGTGGTTTGATCGAGTAAGTAACGTAAGGGTAAGAGAGATGTGTGGAAATAAAAAGAGCGTGGTTGAGAGAGCAGAAGAGGGTGTTTTGAAATGGTTTGGGCACATGGAGAGAATGAGTGAGGAAAGATTGACCAAGAGGATATATGTGTCGGAGGTGGAGGGAACGAGGAGAAGAGGGAGACCAAATTGGAGGTGGAAAGATGGAGTGAAAAGGATTTTGTGTGATGTATATACATACGTCCACACACGCAAATATACATACCTACACAGCTTTCCATGGTTTACTTCAGACGCTTCACATGCCCTGCTTCAATCCACTGACAGCACGTCAACCCCGGTATACCACATCGCTCCAATTCACTCTATTCCTTGCCCTCCTTTCACCCTCCTGCATGTTCAGGCCCCGATCACACAAAATCTTTTTCACTCCATCTTTCCACCTCCAATTTGGTCTCCCTCTTCTCCTTGTTCCCTCCACCTCTGACACATATATCCTCTTGGTCAATCTTTCCTCACTCATCCTCTCCATGTGCCCAAACCACTTCAAAACACCCTCTTCTGCTCTCTCAACCACGCTCTTTTTATTTCCACACATCTCTCTTACCCTTACGTTACTCACTCGATCAAACCACCTCACACCACACATTGTCCTCAAACATCTCATTTCCAGCACATCCATCCTCCTGCGCACAACTCTATCCATAGCCCACGCCTCGCAACCATACAACGTTGTTGGAACCACTATTCCTTCAAACATACCCATTTTTGCTTTCCGAGATAATGTTCTCGACTTCCACACATTCTTCAAGGCCCCCAGGATTTTCGCCCCTTCCCCCACCCTATGATCCACTTCCGCTTCCATGGTTCCATCCGCTGCCAGATCCACTCCCAGATATCTAAAACACTTCACTTCCTCCAGTTTTTCTCCATTCAAACTCACCTCCCAATTGACTTGACCCTCAACCCTACTGTACCTAATAACCTTGCTCTTATTCACATTTACCCTTAACTTTCTTCTTCCACACACTTTACCAAACTCAGTCACCAGCTTCTGCAGTTTCTCACATGAATCAGCCACCAAACTCAACAAACTTATACCTCTGTAATTTGAGCACTCACTCTTATCCCTTTTGCCTTTGTACAATGGCACTATGCACGCATTCCGCCAATCCTCAGGCACCTCACCATGAGTCATACATACATTATTAAATAACCTTACCAACCAGTCAACAATACAGTCACCCCCTTTTTTAATAAATTCCACTGCAATACCATCCAAACCTGCTGCCTTGCCGGCTTTCATCTTCCGCAAAGCTTTTACTACCTCTTCTCTGTTTACCAAATCATTTTCCCTAACCCTCTCACTTTGCACACCACCTCGACCAAAACACCCTATATCTGCCACTCTATCATCAAACACATTCAACAAACCTTCAAAATACTCACTCCATCTCCTTCTCACATCACCACTACTTGTTATCACCTCCCCATTTGCGCCCTTCACTGAAGTTCCCATTTGCTCCCTTGTCTTATGCACTTTATTTACCTCCTTCCAGAACATCTTTTTATTCTCCCTAAAATTTAATGATACTCTCTCACCCCAACTCTCATTTGCCCTCTTTTTCACCTCTTGCACCTTTCTCTTGACCTCCTGTCTCTTTCTTTTATACATCTCCCACTCAATTTCATTTTTTCCCTGCAAAAATCGTCCAAATGCCTCTCTCTTCTCTTTCACTAATACTCTTACTTCTTCATCCCACCACTCACTACCCTTTCTAATCAACCCACCTCCCACTCTTCTCATGCCACAAGCATCTTTTGCGCAATCCATCACTGATTCCCTAAATACATCCCATTCCTCCCCCACTCCCCTTACTTCCATTGTTCTCACCTTTTTCCATTCTGTACTCAGTCTCTCCTGGTACTTCCTCACACAAGTCTCCTTCCCAAGCTCACTTACTCTCACCACCCTCTTCACCCCAACATTCACTCTTCTTTTCTGAAAACCCATACAAATCTTCACCTTAGCCTCCACAAGATAATGATCAGATATCCCTCCAGTTGCACCTCTCAGCACATTAACATCCAAAAGTCTCTCTTTCGCGCGCCTGTCAATTAACACGTAATCCAATAACGCTCTCTGGCCATCTCTCCTACTTACATAAGTATACTTATGGATATCTCGCTTTTTAAACCAGGTATTCCCAATCATCAGTCCTTTTTCAGCACATAAATCTACAAGCTCTTCACCATTTCCATTTACAACACTGAACACCCCATGTATACCAATTATTCCCTCAACTGCCACATTACTCACCTTTGCATTCAAATCACCCATCACTATAACCCGGTCTCGTGCATCAAAACCACTAACACACTCATTCAGCTGCTCCCAAAACACTTGCCTCTCATGATCTTTCTTCTCATGCCCAGGTGCATATGCACCAATAATCACCCATCTCTCTCCATCAACTTTCAGTTTTACCCATATTAATCGAGAATTTACTTTCTTACATTCTATCACATACTCCCACAACTCCTGTTTCAAGAGTATTGCTACTCCTTCCCTTGCTCTTGTCTTCTCACTAACCCCTGACTTTACTCCCAAGACATTCCCAAACCACTCTTCCCCTTTACCCTTGAGCTTCGTTTCACTCAGAGCCAAAACATCCAGGTTCCTTTCCTCAAACATACTACCTATCTCTCCTTTTTTCACATCTTGGTTACATCCACACACATTTAGGCACCCCAATCTGAACCTTCGAGGAGGATGAGCACTCCCCGCGTGACTCCTTCTTCTGTTTCCCATTTTAGAAAGTTAAAAAAAATACAAGGAGGGGAGGATTTCTGGCCCCCCGCTCACGTCCCCTCTAGTCGCTTTCTACGACACGCAAGGAATGCGTGGGAAGTATTCTTTCTCCCCTATCCCCAGGGATAATATATATATATATATATTATTCATTTTTATTATTTTGCTTTGTCGCTGTCTCCCGCGTTAGCGAGATAGCGCAAGGAAACAGACAAAAGAATGGCCCAACCCGCCCACAGACACATGTATATACACAAACGTCCATACATGCAAATATACATACCTATACATCTCAATGTACACATATATATACACACACAGACATATACATATATACACATGTACATAATTCATACTGTCTGCCTTTATTTGTTCCCATCGCCACCTCGCCACACATGGAATAACATCTCCCTCCCCCCTCATGTGTGCAAGGTAGCACTAGGAAAAGACACCAAAGGCCCCATTCGTTCACACTCAGTCTCTAACTGTCATGTAATAATGCACCGAAACCACAGCTCCCTTTCCACATCCAGGCCCCACACAACTTTCCATGATTTACCCCAGACAATGTGTGGTGTGAGGTGGTTTGATCGAGTAAGTAACGTAAGCGTAAGAGAGATGTGTGGAAATAAAAAGAGCGTGGTTGAGAGAGCAGAAGAGGGTGTTTTGAAATGGTTTGGACACATGGAGAGAATGAGTGAGGAAAGACTGACCAAGAGGATATATGTGTCGGAGGTGGAGGGAACGAGGAGAAGTGGGAGACCAAATTGGAGGTGGAAAGATGGAGTAAAAAAGATTTTGTGTGATCGGGGCCTGAACATGATGGAGGGTGAAAGGAGGGCAAGGAATAGAGTGAATTGGATCGATGTGGTATACCGGGGTTGACGTGCTGTCAGTGGATTGAATCGGGGCATGTGAAGCATCTGGGGTAAACCATGGAAAGCTGTGTAGGTATGTATATTTGCGTGTGTGGACGTATGTATATACATGTGTATGGGGGTGGGTTGGGCCATTTCTTTCGTCTGTTTCCTTGCGCTACCTCGCAAACGCGGGAGACAGCGACAAAGCAAAGAAAAAAAAATATATATATATATATATATATATATATATATATATATATATATATATATATATAGGGAGCAAATGGGAACTTCAGTGAGGGGCGCAAATGGGGAGGTGATAACAAGTAGTGGTGATGTGAGAAGGAGATGGAGTGAGTATTTTGAAGGTTTGTTGAATGTGTTTGATGATAGAGTGGCAGATATAGGGTGTTTTGGTCGAGGTGGTGTGCAAAGTGAGAGGGATAGGGAAAATGATTTGGTAAACAAAGAAGAGGTAGTAAAAGATTTGCGGAAGATGAAAGCCGGCAAGGCAGCAGGTTTGGATGGTATTGCAGTGGAATTTATTAAGAAAGGGGGTGACTGTATTATTGACTGGTTGGTAAGGTTATTTAATGTATGTATGACTCATGGTGAGGTGCCTGAGGATTGGCGGAATGCGTGCATAGTGCCATTGTACAAAGGCAAAGGGGATAAGAGTGAGTGCTCAAATTACAGAGGTATAAGTTTGTTGAGTATTCCTGGTAAATTATATGGGAGGGTATTGATTGAGAAGGTGAAGGCATGTACAGAGCATCAGATTGGGGAAGAGCAGTGTGGTTTCAGAAGTGGTAGAGGATGTGTGGATCAGATGTTTGCTTTGAAGAATGTATGTGAGAAATACTTAGAAAAGCAAATGGATTTGTATGTAGCATTTATGGATCTGGAGAAGGCATATGATAGAGTTGATAGAGATGCTCTGTGGAAGGTATTAAGAATATAAGGTGTGGGAGGCAAGTTGTTAGAAGCAGTGAAAAGTTTTTATCGAGGATGTAAGGCATGTGTACGTGTAGGAAGAGAGGAAAGTGATTGGTTCTCAGTGAATGTAGGTTTGCGGCAGGGGTGTGTGATGTCTCCATGGTTGTTTAATTTGTTTATGGATGGGGTTGTTAGGGAGGTAAATGCAAGAGTTTTGGAAAGAGGGGCAAGTATGAAGTCTGTTAGGGATGAGAGAGCTTGGAAAGTGAGTCAGTTGTTGTTCGCTGATGATACAGCGCTGGTGGCTGATTCATGTGAGAAACTGCAGAAGCTGGTGACTGAGTTTGGTAAAGTGTGTGAAAGAAGAAAGTTAAGAGTGAATGTGAATAAGAGCAAGGTTATTAGGTACAGTAGGGTTGAGGGTCAAGTCAATTGGGAGGTGAGTTTGAATGGAGAAAAACTGGAGGAAGTAAAGTGTTTTAGATATCTGGGAGTGGATCTGGCAGCAGATGGAACCATGGAAGCGGAAGTGGATCATAGGGTGGGGGAGGGGGCGAAAATCCTGGGAGCCTTGAAGAATGTGTGGAAGTCAAGAACATTATCTCAGAAAGCAAAAATGGCTATGTTTGAAGGAATAGTGGTTCCAACAATGTTATATGGTTGCGAGGCATGGGCTATGGATAGAGTTGTGCGCAGGAGGATGGATGTGCTGGAAATGAGATTTTTGAGGACAATGTGTGGTGTGAGGTGGTTTGATCGAGTAAGTAACGTAAGGGTAAGAGAGATGTGTGGAAATAAAAAGAGCGTGGTTGAGAGAGCAGAAGAGGGTGTTTTGAAATGGTTTGGACACATGGAGAGAATGAGTGAGGAAAGACTGACCAAGAGGATATATGTGTCGGAGGCAGAGGGAACGAGGAGAAGTGGGAGACCAAATTGGAGGTGGAAAAATGGAGTAAAAAAGATTTTGTGTGATCGGGGCCTGAACATGATGGAGGGTGAAAGGAGGGCAAGGAATAGAGTGAATTGGATCGATGTGGTATACCGGGGTTGACGAGCTGTCAGTGGATTGAATCAGGGCATGTGAAGCGTCTGGGGTAAACCATGGAAAGCTGTGTAGGTATGTATATTTGCGTGTGTGGACGTATGTATATACATGTGTATGGGGGGGGGTTGGGCCATTTCTTTCGTCTGTTTCCTTGCGCTACCTCGCAAACGCGGGAGACAGCGACAAAGTATAATAAATATATATATATATATATATATATATTATTATTATTATATTATTATTATTATAATATATTATTATTATTATTATATATATATATATATATATATATATATATATATATATATATATATATATATATATTTTTTTTTTTTTTATACTTTGTCGCTGTCTCCCGCGTTTGCGAGGTAGCGCAAGGAAACAGACGAAAGAAATGGCCCAACCCCCCCCATACACATGTACATACACACGTCCACACACGCAAATATACATACCTACACAGCTTTCCATGGTTTACCCCAGACGCTTCACATGCCCTGATTCAATCCACTGACAGCACGTCAACCCTGTATACCACATCGCTCCAATTCACTCTATTCCTTGCCCTCCTTTCACCCTCCTGCATGTTCAGGCCCCGATCACACAAAATCCTTTTCACTCCATCTTTCCACCTCCAATTTGGTCTCCCTCTTCTCCTCGTTCCCTCCACCTCCGACACATATATCCTCTTGGTCAATCTTTCCTCACTCATTCTCCATATGTGCCCAAACCATTTCAAAACACCCTCTTCTGCTCTCTCAACCACGCTCTTTTTATTTCCACACATCTCTCTTACCCTTAGATTACTTACTCGATCAAACCACCTCACACCACACATTGTCCTCAAACATCTCATTTCCAGAACATCCATCCTCCTGCGCACAACTCTATCCATAGCACATGCCTCGCAACCATACAACATTGTTGGAACCACTATTCCTTCAAACATACCCATTTTTGCTTCCGAGATAATGTTCTTGACTTCCACACATTCTTCACAGCTCCCAGAATTTTCGCCCCCTCCCCCACCCTATGATCCACTTCCGCTTCCATGGTTCCATCCGCTGCCAGATCCACTCCCAGATATCTAAAACACTTTACTTACTCCAGTTTTTCTCCATTCAAACTTACCTCTCAATTGACTTGACCCTCAACCCTACTGTACCTAATAACCTTGCTCTTATTCACATTTACTCTTAACTTTCTTCTTTCACACACTTTACCAAAATCAGTCACCAGCTTCTGCAGTTTCTCACATGAATCAGCCACCAGTGCTGTATCATCAGCGAACAACAACTGACTCACTTCCCAAGCTCACTCATCCCCAACAGACTTCATACTTGCCCCTCTTTCCAAAACTCTTGCATTCACCTCCCTAACAACCCCATCCATAAACAAATTAAACAACCATGTAGACATCACACACCCCTGCCGCAAACCTACATTCACTGAGAACCAATCACTTTCCTCTCTTCCTACACGTACACATGCCTTACATCCTCGATAAAAACTTTTCACTGCTTCTAACAACTTGCCTCCCACACCATATATTCTTAATACCTTCCACAGAGCATCTCTATCATATGCATTCTCCAGATCCATAAATGCTACATACAAATCCATTTGCTTTTCTAAGTATTTCTCACATACATTCTTCAAAGCAAACATCTGATCCACACATGCAAGGTAGCGCAAGGAAACAGACGAAAGAATGGTCCAACCCACCCACATACACATGCATATACATGCACGTCCACACACACACATATACATACCTATACATCTCAATGTATACATATATGTACACACACAGACATACACATATATACACATGTACATAATTCATACTGTCTGCCCTTATTCATTCCCATCGCCACCCCACCACACATGAAATGACAACCCCTTCCCAGTATGTGCATGAGGTAGCACTAGGAAAAGACAACACAGGCCACATTCATTCACACTCAGTCTCTAGCTGTCATATATAATGCACCGAAACCACAGCACCTTTTCCAAATCCAGGCCCCACAAAACTTTCCATGGTTTACCCCAGACGCTTCACATGACCTGGTTCAATCCACTGACAGCATGTCGACCCCGGTATAAATATATACATTTCAACGTATACATACATATACAGAGACAGACATATACATATATACACATGTACATATTCATACTTGCTGCCTTCATCCATCCCCATCGCTACCTTGCCACACATGAAGTGGCATCCCCCCCCTTGCCCTGCGCACGCACGAGGTAGCGCTAGGAAAACACAACAAAGGCCACATTCATTCACACTCAGTCTCTAGCTGTCATGTGTAATGCATATAATTATCTATTAATAGATACATATATTCATATTTATATTCATTATACTTAGTCACTGTCTCCTGCGTTAGAGGTAGTGCAAGGAAAGAGACAAAAGGATCACCCAACCCATCTACATACACATGTATATACATAAACGCCTACACACGCACATATACATACCTATACATTTCAACGCATACATACATATACATATATATACACATGTACATATTCATTCTTGCTGACTTCATCCATTCCCGTCGCCCCCCGCCACACATGAAATAGCACCCCCCCTCCCCCCGCACATGGTAGCGATAGGAAAAGATAACAAAGGTTACATTTATTCACACTTAGTTTCTAGCTGTCGAGCAATGCACTGAAACCCAAGCTCCCTTTCCACATCCATCCAGGCCTCACAAAACTTTCCGTGGTTTACCCCAGACGCTTCGCATGCCCTAGTTCAGTCCATTGACATGGAAACAAAGAAATGCCACATCCAATTATATCCATTCTCTAAATGCCATGTGTAATGCACTGAAACCGTAGCTCCTCATCCACAACCAGGCCCCACAAACCTTTCCATGGTTTACCGTGGATGCTTCACATACCCAGGTTCAGTCCATTGACAGTACATCTGTTTCTTGGCACACCTCCCTATCCGCATCCAGGCCCCACATTTTCTGTCTGTTCTGAGCACTAACTTGCTAGAAAATAAAGCAAACCGGCACTCCTTCCTCAGTATAGTGAACCACAAGACCCACAGCAACCAACTATGGTACAAGTTAAAGAACACTCACACATACCACACCAATCCAGCCCCTACTCATGAAGCACTCCTGACCCATTCCAATGACATCGCTTCTCCCAAAGAACACAAAAACACTCATGAAACACTACTGAAAATCAGAATGAACCAACTTCACGTCTAAACAGGAAAGTCATGAAAAACCTACAAAAAATTCATCCAGAAACACCTGCCTACCGACCCTTCATTCCTAATGATACAAGCAAAGCAACTAAAACCTTAAAGAACTCTTCTGCAACAGACCTGAATCTGAAAACATATCAAAGTCACATATAATACTTTTGGCCCATATGCACCCAAAGCACTTATAGATACCTTCAACAAAAACATCACTAACATCCAGAAATCTGCCAATATCATACCAATCCTAAAACCCTCCACACCGCCTACCTTCACCTCCTTCTACAGTTACTCAAAAAAGTTTCTCATCTAAAATCCTAAAGCTCCACAATGGAGTTCCCCGAGGAGTAGTTCTCTCTGCAACGCTCCCCAGTCTCTTCCTACTTGACCTCCCACCACCCATCACTGACCACTGTGTGAAAAATCGTTAATATGCAGATGACCTCATAATCATGTCATGGCACCCAAAGACTACCCAAGTGACAATGTGCAACATACAACATCCATTTAGAGTATTGGTTCACCAAAAACAGAATGCCTACATCATCAAAGAATTCTTCAGTCACCTTTTTAACCCAAGACAAACATAAATAAAACCTCTATCTTCCCATGACCCATAACAGTCATCCACTCCCACTCAACAAAACTTGAACTATACTGGTTAACAAACACAGGACTATCCTTCCGCGCACCATAAGCATCAAAATAAAAGTGACAAACACACTGAACACCCTTAGATCACTTACTGTAGACAGATTTGGACAAAAAAATCCTTTTGTATCTTCAATAAACAATTCATTGACTCCAGCCTAAACTATGCCTCACCAGTCTTATCAACCATTATCATCACATTAAAAGCAAATGCATCATAAAATAGTGCACTTAAAACAATCACTGGCCTCCTAACAACCAAATGCACTGAACATCTACATAAAGAAACAGATTCTCCCAGTACAGTACAATGCCACCTATATAAGTTTGCCATTTCATTTTATTCAAAAGATAACCACTCCATACCTAACCACCAACCTTGAAGAAGAAATAAAGAAGCTTATCCCTACTTTGCACTTCAAAGATCTACTTCTCACAGATCCCCATCCCAACAAACACTGATGAAGAATACACACAAAAAAAGACATGATAAGCAGTAAACAACCACCCACTCAATCCAGTCTAAACCCTTTTAGTGCTGTGGACGATATTCTAATGTTATGTATCAGAGTGCTGTGTACATCAATGTATAACCTTAATTTCCCAGTATGCTGAATTTTGCATACACTGTAGGCTCTGTTGGCTGGCCAGAGATGGAAAGCCATAAAATGGGTGAGTTACTGGAGCTGCTTGGATCCTCAGTAACCCTCTAGTGACCACAGTGGGTGGCTATGTACCTTTTCTTGGATCTATGTATCTGTGGCACCCACCATCACTAAGTCCCCACTGCATCCACGCCAACTTTACTTAAGATTGATAAGCACAGTAAATGTTTGTTTTATCAATAATTGCAAATGCTCCAATTTTGATTTAGAAGAAAATCATCTTAATGGTTTTTCTGCACCTAATGGTAAAAGGAAAATTTCAAATTGTAAGTGAAAGGAACTTGTTAGCAGGATTGGCCAATCCAAAACATAATATTTCATTACACTGCAAACAATCCAAATCTTTCAGAAAAAAAATTTTCATATTACTGGGCACCTTTTAATACATCACAAATAAAGACAATTGCATTTTTTTCATCTTAGGCTAAGGCTGCAAAAACACATTGCACAATGGCAGGGTTATGCACCACCATGCCAGATATACACCAACCTGAAACTAAACTCCTCAAACACAACTAACTTAGGCTTTCTCATCTCCACTCTGGACAACCCATCTCTACATTAAAAACACCAGTTCGTTATATCACAAGATCCATCATGTACAAGATGCAACTTCCACACTGAAGACACAAAAGCTTATTGGTACACTTAACTTGTCCAGCACTCATCTTACATAGCTACACACAAATCACTAAAGTTATGACCTATAGTCCCATCTGGTGGATGTGGCTGCCTTACAGGGCACTGCAGGAGCTCCAATGACAGGGTTCATGGGGCAGGAAGATAGGGTACGGGAAGGTGTGTGTGTGTGTGTGTATATCATCATCATCATACAATCCCGAAACCCATTTCTCTGAAGGGGCTCCTGTAGCTTCATGGCTGTGTTACTCCCAGTAGTAAGGAAATGGTGAACTCTTCTGGAGTGTAAAGTTCCTCTTAAGAACCATACTCCCTCTCATCTACAGATGATAATAAAACCTCATTGAAGGCGACTTTTCACATGTGGCATAGCCACAATCGGAGACTTCAGTAAGGCAAACATGAGTGTACATAAACGTGTCAACTACAACCAGACAATATCCTCAACCTATGAAACCAGCCAAGCAGGCTCCAGCACTTTACCTCACCAGATCTCACCTTCTGAGCACCAGCCCTACAAACAGAGACTGACAGGAACACACTACATGAGCTGTCTTCTGACCAACTACCCATCCTGATAGTACTCCACACAACCATCAAAAAGACTTGCCTGAACATAAGAAAGAAGCCTGGCCAGACTTCAAACAGCACATGGAAAAAAGCTATAAAACTTCAATATAAGTGATTCCCCAACATGCAATCTCACACTTCATCAATATCTTCAACCAAGCCAGCAAAAAGCACATACCACAAGGATGTAGAAAAAAATACAACCTAAACTTCTCATAAGTTACACATCCCATCACCAATATAATCACTGAAAGATAGACTGAAAACTGGCACTCCTTCCTCAATATAATGAACCATAAGACCCTCAGCAACAAGATCTGGTGCACATTCTAGAAGATCCACTATCATCCTACCCATTCAACCCCAAATCATGATGCACTCCCGACCCATTCCAATGGAATCCATTCTCAAAAAGAACAAACATATTCATATGACACAACGAAAAAATCAGCAAAAAAAAATACTGGCATCCCTGAACAGGGAAGTTATTTAAAAGCAGAACAAAAACCATCCTGAAATAACTTCCCACCCACTTTAACTCCAACTGATACAAGAAATGTAGTTATAAGCTTAAGACCTCCCATGCTACAGCCCCTGACAACATATCAATCTTCCACATAAAACATTTTGGCTAAATTGCAATCCAAGCTCTTACAGACACCCTCAAGCATTCTTAGTTACACAACATAATTCCCAACATCTGGAATCGTGGCATCATATTACAAATCCTAAAACCCTCCAAACTGCCAACTCATCTTCATACCACCCTATATCACTTATCTTTAGCATCCAAAATCTGTGAAAAACTGATCCACAACAGAATCAAACAAAACATTCTACTGTCATCCACACAATATGGCTTCAGACCCAACACTCCATCACCACACTAAATACTAAACTTCCACAACATATCCCACAAGGATTCAACCAACCACAACCCATCCTCTCACACAGCCCTAGTGGCAACAGGCATCAACAAAGCATTCAATAATATCCACTAACACCAAAAATACCTAACACCACCCTCCACAACAATGACAAAAAATGTTTGGACAATTTCACAGCTGGCTGCCATAGCAGTCGCAATGGCTTCACCTGTAATACAGTTGAAACTACATTAAAGTTCCCCAAAGGACAGTTCTTTCTCCAACTCTCTTCAATCTCTTCATACATGACCTCCATTACCTCTAGTACACAACACAAAAACCATCTCATATGGGGATAACCTCACAATCATATCACAAAATCCTGACACCTCAAAAGCAACAACAAACATCCAGCACTACATTACACAACTGAAACAATAGTTCAACCAGAAAAGAATGCCTACATCTCTACATAAGTCTTCCATCATTCTCTTAACCCAAGAAAGACACAAATCCAGCTATGAAACCTCCAGTCACCTTGAATGGACAATCACTCCCACCAAGCAATACACAACTCTAAGCATCAACTACAACATGCAAGACATTCACTGCCCACACCAAAAACATAAATACGCAAGTAACACACAACTAAATGTCCTTAGGGCACTAACTGGCACCAACTTTTGACAAGAAAAAGAATCCCTTAATAACCTCAACAAACAATTCACCTACTCCACTTTACATAATGCCCCACTTACCTGGTCTTCCATCCTCTCTAAATGAAATATAACAAAGCTGCAAACAACAAAAAACAATGTACTCAAAACAATCACTGGCTGCCTACCAATCATAAACCCTCTACATATATGCATGAATATTCTCCCAATACAATCTCACTTCAACATGCTTGGTACTCAATTTTATGCAATAGCACTACACCCCTCCCACCTTTACCAAACCCTAAGTAGATCCCTCCTTCTCATGATTATAATACAGACAAAACATACACAAAATGAAATAACAAGCACTAAACAAATGCACTCTAAACTCAGACTTATACCCATCAGACATACTCCCTAGATAAACATGAGTCATACTTTCCCATCTATACTTTGGACATCTACCATCCCTACAACTCCACAAACCATTTTAATTTACCATAAGATCCTTCATGCCAACAATGCAATTTTCATCAGTAGTTGAATCAAGATTTGAGGTGTTGTAGGGGTGAAAGATTCTCAGAATTTATATGGAAAAAGGTTACTCATGTATGTTTGGGAAGTAAAATTTCAGCTGGGCATACATCCAGTTAAGTGATGTTTGAGACTGAGTTGAGAGGGGGGGCTATTTAGTGTTTGTCAAGTCATTTTTGTGTGCATTTGTTCTGTCTGTGTCATGTTTGTTGGGGGTAGGGGGACCTGTAAGTATAGGCTGCTGAAGTGTGAGGTAGTTAAACTTTTTATATATATTTTGGGGTTTGTTGTTAGCGATGGACAGGTCTAGATAAAGTGTCAAAAGCTGTCCCAAGGACATGAGTACCATTAGTGTTGGGGTGAGATTATCTTGAGTATAACTGTTTCATTGAGCAGGAGTTAGATGCTCATGGTTGCTATGTGGCCAGTGACTATCCTGACTTCTCTGCTTTGTGTGGTTTGCAGCTCTTTTATACCTCCTTTTGACGTGGTGGATGACCAGGGAGGCCAGGCACAGTAATGGATGGAGCAGATGAATTGTTTCTAAGGGTTTCTCAGGGATTCTCTTTATTGTCTGCTAGTGTTCTGTGGGTATTCATTTTGTGGCCTTAGTTTTGATGTTTGTGGTGTGGTGAGTGTGAATGTCATATGTATATTACTGGTATTGCCTAGCATAGCTGGAGTTTTGATAGGTTGAAGGGGTGCAAGCTGGATACTGTGTCTGACAGGAGTTAAGATGTGTGACATTAGATATCTACGGTAGATTAATGCACACTTTCTGCTTTGAATGAGTCAGTGTTCTAACTGCATTATCTAGTGTTGCATATTCGTGGTTGCCTGGATAGTGTTTGGGTGTTGTAATGAGATAGTAAGATCATCTGGATATGTGGACTTTCGAACTATGGTCTGCAGAGGATGTTGAAAGGTCAGGAGAGAAAAGATTGATGAAAGCTGGAAAATGGACTGTTCCTTGGGGAACTACTAAAGAGCTTCAGGTTTTTGAAAGCAAAGCCCTGATGAGACATTTCTGGCAGCCAGCAACAAAGATGGCTATCATCTTTTGTTATTACTGTGGAGGGCAGTGTCAAGTTACTCTTGCATAAAGATGTGTCAGGGGACTGTGTCGAATGCTTTGTTGATATCCAATGCCACTAACACTATATACTATGCAAACTGGCTGTTTGGCACACCATGAAGAAGCTGTAAAGTTCCCTTGTGAACCAGGGGTCTAACCTTACTATCTCATTTACCAGATGTAAATTAAGCAGGCATAAATGGACTGCTCATCTTTATGCTACTATATTCATAACAGCTCCAGCAACATGTATGGTCTTTAACTTGAATTTATACATTCTCCACAGTTTGGCAAACAAGTACTGGTACTTTCATATGCTGCACTGATAATAAGCCTTCAAGTATTTTCCATGGGTTTATTTTGATACACTAATATCTTTCATATGTATAATCTAATAAGTATAGGTACAATTCAAGGACTTTTTACCTGTTCCAGTAATTTGGATGTACAACTTCACTGGCCTGGGTTGTGAAGGCCATTTTGACATTTCTTAGCTCAGTAATTCCTCTAGCTTTCTAAAGGGATCTCAGCACATATCAAAGATTATGAAGGTCTTAAGATAAGAGATATCTATATAATCTGCTACAGCACCAGTCTCTGAGCCAGATGCAGCCAAAGTAGCAATCCCTATCTGGAGATCAAAAATATTCTTGGGCCTTATGAACTGCAGTACAAAAAACTAAAATTATCCATACCACATGAACATCAATCCACTCTACAGTTCTCTACACAATATATTTTTTTCATAAGCTTATATCAACACATATCTTAAGTCTGGCAAACCCAAACTGACATGGTTCTGTCTAAAAATATGAATGCTGTTTAGGGGTACATCAAAACTAATTTTGGTATATCCTTAAATTTGTTTTGTAATACGTGTACTGTGGGGAAGATTTTGGCAATGAGTGATATGGATCACTATTTTCTACAATAACAACTAAGTTCAAAACAGAAATGGATTTGACGATCAAGGAAAATATGAGGGTTTCATTGGATGTAAACGTAAGTGAAACACTATACAATTAAGTATTACCTCTGAAAACCTTGCCTAACTTTCTATGTCACTGAGATTTACTTAATTTTCAATAACAAGTTTCAGATATAGCAGTGGTACTGTCATCTGTTCTTTCCAAACGTATCTTGAAACGTGTGTACATTGAATGCACTCAACTCAGTTGGGAGACAAACTTCTCAGCACTTGGATCTAGATGCAGGTTCCTAAAAATAACATACCGGTATTTTTCAAATACTATCTAAAATTAGATAAATCCTGACTGCTGAGGAAGTTAAGTTATGTTTCCAATCATTTAATTAGTTTTTACAAGTTTAACCTACTTTCTGTTGATCACCCCATACTTTCCTTGATCTTCATAGCCTCCTCCACTAACAACTATCTATTGTGGCAGAAGTAGATACAAAGAACCAAATCACACACAGCCATTCCTTACACTCACCACACATACTACATCAACACTGCACACAAAAACCAGTGCACCTGAAAAGTTAGCTTCCATGTGCCCTTAAACTGAAATATTACCAAAAAAGGTTCACTTCAGGCTTGTAGCATGAAATTCTTAAAAAAAGGCTTCTTTACCTATGGTCTTTTTTTTTACCATTCTATCTTGATGCACTACGAGGTCAATACTGTCATGTATCATTACCACAGGTCACGCCGCTGTGACACATGACACAAGACTGGATCATACAGTCCTCAGCGGTCAGGACTCCAGCACAGTAAGTCAGTAGGACGTTGCCTGCCTGACTGAGACCTTCATCCTACGATATACGTTGCTTGCCCAATACCACCTCTACAACACCTGTTTGGTAACACCAGTCGGCCAAGGTAACAGGTCCCAGCTACCAGTCATAATGTCAAAATGACTCACACAGGCAAGACAAACCTGTCTTGTCACTGGGACACAACACAGCACGACAGTAAATATAGATAAATCGTTGTGTTTGGTTCATCCCACTTCCCTCGTAGAGCAATTTTCACTGGCCAAACTCCTCACACCATGATACCCCTGCCCCACACAGCCCTGGTGCACGTTACCCGCCGTAGATCAATACTGTCAGCCATTATAAACACCACTGTCGACAAAAGTGTCCAGTTTGGAAACGTCAGTTTGATGTCTATTGCCAGGCTCGCTAGCGAAGCTCTGAACGCGACGTTTGGTCAGACCTCGGTGAGAGTTTCTGAGAAAGTCACCTTTTTCTTACAATCTCAAGCGACTGCCAACACACACAATGAATATTTCGAACCTCTGGGCACTAACTTACCTCACTTTGAAGATACATGAGAGAACTCCTCCTGGTTCTTGTGGAAAAGAGGAAATATTGAAGAGTCAGCAACGGCGAGCGTCCCACTCTAACAATCTGCCCTCAGGGTTTGTTTATTGTTTATGGTCGCACGAACGAACAAACTTGTCTCTTTTAATTTGTGTTTTCACCCGTTTTTAGCACTTACTTACAGATAGAAAGCACAATAACTTAAACATTGATTTAAAACGTTCACGGAAGGAACAATGAATTCGCCGAAACTCCTTCAGTGTAAACTATAATCGGTAAAATAGCCTTCCCAAGCAGTCCGACATTTTGTTGGGCCGTCTGTTTTATGTAGGAGGGTTCCGTTATATTGATTGTAATATTTTACTTCACAATTTTCAAGCATATTATTGTTTAATTATCATATATATCATAATAAATAGGAAGTAACGGAACTAACAGAAAGAAATAACGACCAATCTCTTCTATATAAATGAAATGGAGGTAATTGAAACAGACGGAGCTCTCCTGGTTCTGGAGTGGTGGGACGTCGTCTGCATATTAGGAACTTTTCATATATTTCTTCTGCATTATATTCATGTATAATTTAGCCATAGTTATTTAGAACTAGTACTGCTGCATTTTAGTAAATGTGTATAAATGTGAAACAGATGATACTGAGCCAGAATAAATCTCAGGAAGTATTCGAAAAGTGCGCGATGTGCAACAGGGATCGACCGCCCGACTTCGGGTCTAGACCATCGCGCGCAGCAGATACCAATCAATTTAAACACAGCCACTTTTCCTATGTGTTTCATAACAAGAGATAAGTATATTTTAACATCCTAATTATAATGTCTGAGGTAAATTACAAAGATCACTGCTATAGATTTAATGCTAATGTTAGCAATTAATTCAGAATAAATTCCTGCTAAACACCGGTGTAATTGCCATATTCTTCATCTTATATTTATTTTTTTTCTCAGTTGCATATAGTAATGATGCACAAGTTACCCCTGGGAAGTCTCCAACGCAGCAGTGTCTCTGGCTAAATAAATCTACTGTGATGAGAAAAGGAGCAATTAGCAATCATTTTCTTCATTAAGAATTTTCCTTCTCATTTTTCTGCAGACTGGAATTAGGAGGTAATGGATTTACTCGCCCTCCTCGCACGCCCACATTCATTCATTCTAAAACCCCAGCTCTCCCTACCTACCTCCTTCCCTTTCCCTCCTACTTCCCTCTCTCTTGATGGAAATAATAACATAACTACGCATGAGCCTTCCATTTATTCCACCTCTCGACTCTTTCTCTGTGATCAGATTTATTTCGTACATTATCTATTTTCATACATTTTTCTAAAGGACTACATATTTCTTCACTGTGCAAAGACGTTCATTTCCAATATTGAACCTGAATTACGTAACTGAAGCAAAAGAGTCTAATTCCAGCGATGGTGTTTCAAAGTGCCAGAGTTTGTGATGAATAATGGCTGTAAGGATCAGGTCTTGTCGTGAATAATATATGCAAAACATCATACACTTTCTACATCGTCTCCTGATCTTTTGGCAACTAATCAGCGTATAGGAAGACTGTTGCATGACAGGTGACATCTGCTGGGTGACGGGTAGTATCTGTTGCATGACAGGCAATATCTGCAGGATGACAGGTAGAACCTGCTGGATGACAGGTAGTATCTGCTGGATGACAGGTAGTATCTGCTGGATGACTGGTAGTATCTGCTGGATGACAGGTAGTATCTGCTGGATGACAGGTAGTATCTGCTGGATGACTGGTAGTATCTGCTGGATGACTGGTAGTATCTGCTGGATGACTGGTAGTATCCGCTGGATGACAGGTAGTATCTGCTGGATGACTGGTAGCATCTGCTGGATGACTGGTAGTATCTGCTGGATGACTGGTAGCATCTGCTGGATGACTGGTAGTATCTGTTGCATGACAGGCAATATCTGCAGGATGACAGGTAGAACCTGCTGGATGACAGGTAGTATCTGCTGGATGACAGGTAGTATTTGCTGGATGACTGGTAGTATCTGCTGGATGACAGGTAGTATCTGCTGGATGACAGGTAGTATCTGCTGGATGACTGGTAGTATCCGCTGGATGACAGGTAGTATCTGCTGGATGACTGGTAGCATCTGCTGGATGACTGGTAGTATCTGCTGGATGACTGGTAGTATCTGCTGGATGACTGGTAGTGTCTGCAGGATGACAGGTAGAACCTGCTGGATGACAGGTAGTATCTGCTGGATGACAGGTAGTATCTGTTGGATGACTGGTAGTATCTGCTGGATGACTGGTAGTATCTGCTGGATGACTGGTAGTATCTGCTGGATGACAAGTAGTATCTGCTGGATGACTGGAAGTATCTACTGGATGACTGGTAGTATCTGCTGGATTACAAGTAGTATCTGCTGGATGACTGGTAGAACCTGCTGGATGACAGGCAATATATGCTGTGTGACAGGTAGTATCTGCTGGATGACTGGTAGAACCTGCTGGATGACTGGTAGTATCTTCTGGATGACTGGTATTCTGCTGATCTACGCTGGATTGTAATCTTATAATATATTCTGCTGACTATGTAGAACTGCTGATGACTTAATTCTGCTCAATAGTATCTGCTTGGATTGTTACTGATGAGCTGTATACGCTGAACATGACTGCTGGTTTCATCTGTAGATCTCATGATGACTCTGTCCCAGCTCTATGCTGTTACCTCTTATACTTTCTCTATAAACGCATTGATATTTGAATAAATGGAGAAGTGAGTGTTTAGATATCTAGTGGATCTGTCAGCGGATGGAACCATGGAAGCGGAAGTGGATCATAGGGTGGGGGAGGGGGGCGAAAATTTTGGGAGCCTTGAAAAATGTGTGGAAGTCGAGAACATTATCTCGGAAAGCAAAAATGGGTATGTTTGAAGGAATAGTGGTTCCAACAATGTTGTATGGTTGCGAGGCGTGGGCTATGGATAGAGTTGTGCGCAGGAGGATGGATGTGCTGGAAATGAGATGTTTGAGGACAATGTGTGGTGTGAGGTGGTTTGATCGAGTAAGTAACGTAAGGGTAAGAGAGATGTGTGGAAATAAAAAGAGCGTGGTTGAGAGAGCAGAAGAGGGTGTTTTGAAATGGTTTGGGCACATGGAGAGAATGAGTGAGGAAAGATTGACAAAGAGGATATATGTGTCGGAGGTGGAGGGAACGAGGAGAAGAGGGAGACCAAATTGGAGGTGGAAAGATGGAGTGAAAAGGATTTTGTGTGATCGGGGCCTGAACATGCAGGAGGGTGAAAGGAGAGCAAGGAATAGAGTGAATTGGAGCGATGTGGTATTCAGGGGTTGAAGTGCTGTCGGTGGATTGAATCAAGGCATGTGAAGCGTCCGGGGTAAACCATGGAAAGCTGTGTAGGTATGTATATTTGCGTGTGTGGACGTGTGTATGTACATGTGTATGGGGGGGGGTTGGGCCATTTCTTTCGTCTGTTTCCTTGCGCTACCTCGCAACCGCGGGAGACAGCGACGAGGTATAAAAAAAAAAAAAAAAAAAAAAATATATATATATATATATATATATATATGAGTATATTTGAAGGAATAGTGGTTCCAACAATGTTGTATGGTTGCGAGGCGTGGGCTATGGATAGAGTTGTGCGCAGGAGGATGGATGTGCTGGAAATGAGATGTTTGAGGACAATGTGTGGTGTGAGGTGGTTTGATCGAGTAAGTAACGTAAGGGTAAGAGAGATGTGTGGAAATAAAAAGAGCGTGGTTGAGAGAGCAGAAGAGGGTGTTTTGAAATGGTTTGGTCACATGGAGAGAATGAGTGAGGAAAGATTGACCAAGAGGATATATGTGTCGGAGGTGGAGGGAACGAGGAGAAGTGGGAGACCGAATTGGAGGTGGAAAGATGGAGCGAAAAAGATTTTGAGTGATCGGGGCCTGAACATGCAGGAGGGTGAAAGGGCGGGTAAGGAATAGAGTTAATTGGATCGATGTGGTATACCGGGGTTGACGTGCTGTCAGTGGATTGAATCAGGGCATGTGAAGC
The DNA here is from genome assembly GCF_036320965.1 of Panulirus ornatus. Lineage (NCBI taxonomy): Eukaryota > Metazoa > Arthropoda > Malacostraca > Decapoda > Palinuridae > Panulirus > Panulirus ornatus. The sequence continues at coordinate 42,849,966 of NC_092234.1, read as the reverse complement.
GTCTGGGGTAAACCATGGAAAGTTGTGTGGGGCCTGGATGTGGAAAGGGAGCTGTGGTTTCGGGCATTATTGCATGACAGCTGGAGACTGAGTGTGAACGAATGGGGCTTTTGTTGTCTTCCTAGCGCTACCTCGCACACATAAGGGGGGAGGGGGATGGTATTCCATGTGTGGCGAGGTGGCGATGGGAACGAATAAAGGCAGTGTGAATTGTGTACATGGTTATATATGTATGTGTCTGTGTGTGTATATATATGTGTACATTGAGATGTATAGGTATGTATATTTGCGTGTGTGGACGTGTATGTATATACATGTGTATATACATACACGCAAACGCGGGAGACAGCGACAAAGCAAAATAAATGAAAATAAATGGAATATATATATATATATATATATATATATATATATATATATATATATATATATATATATATATATATATTCTTTCTTTCATACTATTCGCCGTTTCCCGCAATAGCGAGGTAGCTTTAAGAACAGAGGACTGGACCTTTGAGGGAATATCCTCACCTGGCCCCCTTCTCTGTTCCTTCTTTTGGAAAATTAAAAAAAAAAAAAAAAGAGAAGGGAGGATTTCCAGCCCCCCGCTCCCTTCCCTTTTAGTCGCCTTCTACGACACGCAGGGAATACGTGGGAAGTATTTTTTCTCCCTTATATGTATGTATTCCTTAGAAGGAGTCTTTTGAAATAAATTACAGTGTCTGCCAATGAAGTAGGCTGGAGCACAGCCAGCAAGGATAAACATGAAATAAAACTGAAAACTGTTGATTCACCACCAAGTACTGGTTTTCCTTTCCTCTTCATACACTCCTTGAAATGACCAGAAGCTGAATCAGGAAGGTTCTGAAGTCATTTTGGGTCTACCTTTGCCCAAATTTCACAAAACAGCCACCCCTCAGCTTAGGCAGTGATGGAGTATATATATATATATATATATATATATATATATATATATATATATTGGCGTTCTGCATCGCTCTCTCTTATCCCTCAGCGTCTGGAAATAGAAAACGATTGGTCATTATCTCGCCATGTCTGAAAATAGAAAACGATTGGTTTGATTTCTCGTAATGTCTGGATATAGAAAACGATTGGTCCTCTAGCGGTTACCGTTGCTGACCGTGACGCACTCAGATGTCACCCAGGGTCGAGCGCATTGGTTCGAATCCTGGTTGGGGGCAGTCGGTCCACAGTCAAAACTAGCTGTTTATCCACTCATAGAGGATAGGTCGATAGCTGGTGCTCTCTCTCTCTCTCTCTCTCTCTCTCTCTCTCTCTCTCTCTCTCTCTCTAGATACCTCCAACATTCGGACCCAGGACCCTTGCGTGGCAGGCGGGAGTGCTACCGCTAGGCTATATGAATACGAACAAAGTGCATATGAACGCGCACTCTCATAGAACATACATATACATATACTTCACATACCTCCCTGTTTTACAGCTAGGTTCTGTAAAATGCTTTCTGCTGGTTGTGTGAGCCTGATGGTGATTTGACCGGTGTAGACCCCGTTGCTCACCAACGTGAGACGAAGGGTATTCGTTGTAGGTTTGCATGTTCTATGAGAGTGCACGTTCATTATATATATTCCCTTTGATTAAGAGAGATGAGGTGGTGAACGCCGGGCGGAAAATGAAATCCAGCAAGGCGGAGGCGGCGGGTTTGGATGGTATTGCAATTGAATTCATTAAGAAATGGAGTGACTGTATTGTTGACTGGTTGGTAAGGATATTCATTGTATTTATGATCATGGTGAAGTGCTTGAGGATTGGTGGAATGTATGCATAGTGCCATTGTACAAAGGCAAAGGGGATACGGGTGAGTGTTCAAACTACGTTTGTTGAGTATTACTGGAAAATTATATGGGAGGGTATTGATTGAGGGGGTAAAGGCATGTGCGGAGCATCAGATTGAGAAAGAGCAGTGTGGTTTCAGAAGTGGTAAAGGATGTGTGGATCAGGAGTTTGCTTTGAATAATGTGTGAGAAATACTTAGTAAAACGATGAAGGTCGGTCTGCGGCAGGGGTGTTTGAAGTCTTCACGGTTGTTTAATTTGTTTATGGATGGGGTGGTTAAGGATGTAAATGCAAGAGTTTTGGAGAGAGGGGCGAGTATGCAGTCTGTTAGAGATGAGAGGGCCTGGGAAATGAGTCAATTGTTGTTCGCCGATGATATAGCTCTGGTGGCTGATTGGGGTGAGAAACTGCAGAAGTTGGTGACTGAGTTAGGAAATGTGTGTGAAAGGAGAAAGTTGAGAGTAAATGTGAATAAGAGCAAGATTATTAGGTACAGTAGGGTTGAGGGACAAGTTATTTGGGATGTAAGTATGAAAGGAGAAAAACTGGTGGAAGTAGAGTGCTTTAGATACCTGGGAGTGGAGTTATCAGCGAATGGAACCATGGAAGAGGAAGTGAGTGGTGGGGGAGGGGGTGAATGCTCTGGGAGCGATGAATAATGTGTGGAAAGAGAGAACGTTATCCCGGAGAGCAAAGATGGTTATGTTTGAAGGAATAGTGGTTCCAACAATGTTATCAGGTTGCAAGGCATGGACTATAGATAGGGTTGTACGGAGGAGGGTGGATGTGTTGGAAATGAGATGTTTGAGGACAATATGTGGTGTGCGGTGGTTTGATCAAGTAAGTAATGAAAGGGCAAGAGAGATGTGTGGAAATGAAAAGAGTGTGGTTGAGAGAGCAGAAGAGGGTGTGTAGACATGGTTTGGACATATGGAGAGAATGAATGAGTAAAGGTTGACAGAGGGAATATGTGTCAGACGTGAAGGGAAGAAGGACAAGCGGGAGACCAAATTGGAGGCGGAAGAATGGAATGAAAAAGACTTTGAGCTATCGAGGCCTGAACATGCAGGATGGTGAGAGTCGTGCAAGGAATAGAGTGAATTGGAACGATGTGGTATACCGGGGTCGACGTGCTGTCAATGGATTGAACCAGGGCATGTGAAGCGTCTTGGGTAAACCATGGAAAGGTATGTGGGGCCTAGATGTGGATAGGGAGCTGTGGATTCGGTGCATTACACATGACAGCTAGAGACTGAGTGTGGCCTTATTTGTTTGTATTCCTGGTAGGGTCTGAAACTGATAACATTGATCTAATATGACGTAATGTCTAGAAATAGACAACTGTTCATCCTATGGTAAAGACACAATACTTTACATCTCTTAGAAATAAAGTATTGAAATTGAAATTAACCAGTAATGTGGAGCAAGAGAAATGGGTCAAGTTTTGAGGTCAGACTGGGCGCGTCGTACACAAATCAAACCTACTGTGAGCTCATCTCTGTCTGGGGATCACCTTCAGCTCCAGCCCCTGCGGGAAAAAGCCTTGAACCCTTTTAACTCGCGTCATTTCGCCAGTCTTCAAACCCCCCTGTTCCGTCCGCTCTCATGTTGTTTTCCTCTCTCTGTTCTACGACTATTAATGCGGCCAGTGATTCAATGTGCTGTCTGTGTATGCTCCAGCCTCCTTAGCTTTATATATGTACCTGCGGTAAGCCTCCGTCTACTGATTCCCATGATTTCTGTGAGGTGACCAGCCAAACGGAGATTGGCCATTATGACACATTTTCTCTTCACAATGAAAATGTGAAATAGTCTTCGATCTTTTGTCTGTCCCTCTTCCTATAACGCTTCCTACCTTTAAAATCCTGTTCTACAAACATTTGAAGATCTTATATTAATCTCTGTTTGTCTTTTCTATTAATATTAAGCTTTACCTAGGAGATGGCAATGGCAGCGATATGCTCTTGCCAGCACCATGTCGGCTGCTAAGTAAATAAATAAATAATGTGTATTGTTGGGCCTCTAGCTCAGATGCTAATGTGATATCAGGTACATTTACCAGTGAGTGGTGTCAGCCATTAGAAGGGAGAAGTTGTAAGAGGTTCGATGAGGGTAATAAAGAAAATGGCCTTTCCAAATGCTGAACTTAACCAAGGCACATTTTTCTTACTGGGAATCGTATCCAAGTATAAGTTAACAGATTCTTTTTTTCTTTTCTGACGACATGGAACGTGGAACAAGGATGAGGTGGTGGAACACCTGGAAAAGAGGTGGGAGGAGCGGACAGATAGATATCACGAGCGCACGAGATTTTCGTTGGCTGGTGAAGATGGTCGTTGAGAAAATGAAGATGGCAGGAGGCAGGACGGGGCGGGAGGATGGCAGACTCTTGAGTTGACAGGGAAAGGAGAGGCAGTGTTCCATCTACACTTACAGAAATGGACCGTCCAGACTGAAAATTGGACATAAAAGAAGAGACTGAAGATGGAAAATCGCCTAACGGAATCTCGAAGGTAAGATCTCAACGCGGCATCATACCAAATGCTCTGTGCTAAACCAAATATGACGTATGGTTTCTCCAGACCTTCCTCACGCCATTCCTTCACGGCAAATACGTGGTCAACGCAACCATACTGCCGAGAGCTTTCCTGAATTCAGTCACACTGGAATATTACCAAGTGGATTGTGCCTCCAGATGATATATAGTCGAGAGAGAGAGAGTACCAGGAAGACTGTGTGCTTCAAGAAGTTTAATGACAATGGAGACACGAGGGCGTCATGTAGTATATAGGTTGATCCGGTAAAATGCGATCGAGTGATTTTGATATCATTAATAGCTACTAGACACATTAATCATAATATTACACTCAGGACACCAGTCCATGCGTGAAAAATCACAGTCACAGTCATAAAATAAATTCAACACGTCCATCAGACGAACAAGAGAGCTACTTAGATTATAGGAACAGAAAACAAAGGTCAGGAGCTCTGGAAAAATGTCCTAACCTTCCGTTACGGGACACCAAACCTCACACATTATATATATATATATATATATATATATATATATATATATATATATATATATATATATATATATACATATTTTTTTTTTTTTTTTTTTTTGCTTTGTCGCTGTCTCCCGCGTCTGCGAGGTAGCGCAAGGAAACAGACGAAAGAAATGGCCCAACCCACCCCCATACACATGTATATACATACGTCCACACACGCAAATATACATACCTACACAGCTTTCCATGGTTTACCCCAGACGCTTCACATGCCCTGATTCAATCCACTGACAGCACGTCAACCCCGGTATACCACATCGCTCCAATTCACTCTATTCCTTGCCCTCCTTTCACCCTCCTGCATGTTCAGGCCCCGATCACACAAAATCTTTTTCACTCCATCTTTCCACCTCCAATTTGGTCTCCCTCTTCTCCTCGTTCCCTCCACCTCCGACACATATATCCTCTTGGTCAATCTTTCCTCACTCATTCTCTCCATGTGCCCAAACCATTTCAAAACACCCTCTTCTGCTCTCTCAACCACGCTCTTTTTATTTCCACACATCTCTCTTACCCTTACGTTACTTACTCGATCAAACCACCTCACACCACACATTGTCCTCAAACATCTCATTTCCAGCACATCCATCCTCCTGCGCACCACTCTATCCATAGCCCACGCCTCGCAACCATACAACATATATATCTATATTATATGTAGTGGTACTTATGAATTGAAAATTTAATGTTTCGAAACTGGTGTATTACTAAGATTTTAATTACTCATAAAATACAAATAACAGCTTGGTGAAGCTGATGCTTAGCTTATTTCCCATCATCTTAGTGGACAATCTAGCGGCTCTGGGTGAACGCCACAGTATAGAGACCAATTGCCTTATACAAACAGCCGGACTGATCACGAATCACTTGGGCAGGACTGTTGATTTTGCTGTCGTAAGTTATTAGAAACTCACTGGAGGTATCTGTAGACGAAGCCAATGGGAGTTTTTGAAATAATGAATTATAAATAAGAAAGTAATGATGGCGTGCACACTGAGTGATGGTACCAGGAATGGGGTTTGGATAATGTCCACTCAGAGAGAAATAATGGCATTACGGAAATGTGTAATATGGCGCCAACATAAAGAAATATGATGACCCTTGTGGACAGGGTGTGATGTAGCATCCACTGTCCCAGGAGGTAAGGTACGTATTTCTGGACGGCCTTGCAACCCTATCGCTAACATCATTATTGCCCGAGTTGTGTAGCGTAGTTCATCTATGTTCATAACGAAACCCTTGTCATTTGCATGTAGTACCTAATAACAGCATAAAGATACAATAGGCCAAACAAAAAAAAAAAATAACGCCTTGTATCAGCCTGATCAACATTCAGGCCCCAGCATCAATCCAGGCTAGGCTGCGTGATGGGTGAGGCTACGTGATGGGCTAGGCTACGTGATGTCTCATCTCGCCTGCCTACATCAGGTGATCCGACTCTGGGAAAATTTGTGAAGCAAGTCTAGCTTAGGGGCTCTCAGTGTCCTTCACTGAGTCCTCTCGCCTGCCACTCTATCTATCTATCTATCTATCTATCTATCGATTCATTATCCAGTCACTGGGAGGGATAATGGACGTGATCGTAGCGAGGAGGACATAGTTAGTGAAGGGCTTCGCGTTGCTGACTGTATTGCATACACAGGTCGCCCGTGGTCGAGCGCATAGGTTCGAAACTTGGTTGCGGTACTCGGTCCATAATAAACCCAGCTGTTCATCCCCTCCTAGTGGATGGTTGGTAGGGTGGGTACCTATTTATGGGTATATATATATATATATATATATATATATATATATATATATATATATATATATATATATATATATATCCCTGGGGATAGGGGATTAAGAATACTTCCCACGTATTCCCTGCGTGTCGTAGAAGGCGACTAAAAGGGGAGGGAGCGGGGGGCTGGAAATCCTCCCCTCTCTTTTTTTTTTTTTTAATTTTCCAAAAGAAGGAACAGAGGGGGCCAGGTGAGGATATTCCAAAAAAGGCCCAGTCCTCTGTTCTTAACGCTACCTCGCTAACGCGGGAAATGGCGAATAGTTTAAAAGAAAGAAAAGAAATATATATATATATATATATATATATATATATATATATATATATATATATATATATATATATATATATATGTGTGTGTGTGTGTGTGTGTGTGTGTGTGTGTGTGTGTGTGTGTGTGTGATACGTCACTGAGGGGTGAGCGTGTAAGTACCAGAGGGAGGGAGAGTGAAAGATTCTACTGATAACACAAGTTAGAATACTTAGAAGACAATTAGAAGGATTAGAAAGATTACCCGTTTTGGCTCAGGCTGTACCAAAGAGCAAATTTCTAAGACTTTGTATCAAATTCATAAAAAAAAAAGAAAAGAATAGAGTCGGAACGTCCAGAGGCACAGTCCTTCCAAACACGAAGCATACCATCTGGTCCACACGACCGACTTGTGTGTGAAGTGAAAAGTGTTTTAAACTGCACCAGATCACATAGGGAGGGACATAAGGTTAGCAAGAGGTGCAACATGATCAGAATATGTTGACGTTGTTCAAAGTGATATCATACTGGGATGGGAAAGTGGCGCTCGGTCAGTGCAGTGAGGAGCAACACTATCGTCGGTGAGGAAGAGGAAAGGAATTTAAAAAGTTGTGGCCGATGCTTCTGGCCAAACCCTGGCTCAGTGTAAGAAGTTAGCTCGCTTCCTGCAGATCAAGGAAGCGTTGCTTTGGCGTACGGAAGACATGGAAGGAGGAGTATTAGCAAGTCGTGCAGAATGTGCTATATAGAGTTCCAAGTGTTTGTTATCAGTCAGTAAACAGTATATCATGTGTGAAAACACTTGTGAGAAACAAAATGAGACGTCGCTAAAACTTTTTTTGTGGTGATCTGTGACTGTAAACAAAATGTTTCTTGTGTGTCTTTTGTTGGTGTAATTTCATAACGAATACATCATCTGGCATAAATCTTCTTAAAACCTTTACATAGAGAAAAGATATATGGCTTGATAAAGATGAGTGTGGCCACATACACAGAAATTTACAAAGAAAAAAATATGGACCCATAAACCACCAAGCATTAATAAAACCAGACATGATCAATGTCGAACAGATGAGAAACGATGGTTTACATGGCGGGACATCGGCGTGAACCTCCTTGACGTGACGCTTGTCATCAGAGGAGGATGGTGTCATGATGTTCATTGTGCTCGAGATGTCACCTTACTGTGTGCTGACATGCGGGTGTGCAGGGCCGCCAAGACCATGCCTGGCACGGGATCTTGTCAATGACAGCCCGGGTGTGTCATTACTGGCACGGAACGTGTGTGTGTGTGTGTGTGTGTGTTCCCGGGGCTGTAGTGGACTTTGTAAGAGGGACGTGTGTCTTGTGTGAGATCTGTATCCACCAATAGTGGTTCAAGTTGTGACTCTGAAGTGGTGGAGATGGGTGATGTTTATATCAGAAAGATCACATCTCGTGTTCTCACGACGTGTGATGAGTTTGTGACGGGTTTTTGATAAGCTATGTAATGTTGATGTCAATCAGTTAACTCCATAAAACAGGAACAGCCACACGAGCAAACAGCTCTCTCCCTCATCTGTGGAAATAGGTATTTACACACACACACACACCCACACACACACACACGCACGTGGCTGGTGTTCCAAACACCTCAACGCCAGCCACGTAGCCGCTCTCCTCCAGCCTCATCCTGGCTGAGTGCATTACACTACCCCAGTCTTGTGGAAGACGTGGCGGGACGCACACAGGAAAGTGGCACGGGAGAGCACCGTGGCTCTTGTCTGCCTCATCTTTAACGAAGTGTTGTTGTCTTTATGTCTCATAGGTTAATTAAATGGGAATACTGAAAGGGTTATTGACATGCTGTCATGTTGTGTACGATGGGTTATAAACAGGTAAATGTCATCCACCCAGAAATCTTGCCATACACGGCATATATATATATATATATATATATATATATATATATATATATATATATATATATATATATATATATATATATCCCTGGGGATAGGGGAGAAAGAATACTTCCCACGTATTCCCTGCGTGTTGTAGAAGTCGACTAAAAGGGAAGGGAGCGGGGGGCTGGAAATCCTTCCCTCTCGTTTTTTTAATTTTCCAAAAGAAGGAACAGAGAAGGGGGTCAGGTGAGGATATTTACTCTAAGGCCCAGTCCTCTGTTCTTAACGCTACCTCGCTAATGCGGGAAATGGCGAATAGTATGAAATATATATATATATATATACGAATGAAGTGTATATGTACGCGCACCTTCATAGAACATACAAAGCTCTAACAGCCAGGATCGAACCTGGGACCCCTTGTGCAAGAGGCAGGCATGCTAACCGATAGGCTAAGGAACTGTATAACAGGAAACAACTATTCGAAATACTAACTACTCGAATACCCTTCGTCTCACAATGGTGAGCAACGGGGTCTATCGGTTGTTTCCGAACAGAACACATAGACAGCTGATAGCGTTTTACCTAACCTGACTGTACAACGCGGAGTTATATGAATACGAATAAAGTGTATATGAACGCGCACCTTAGTATTTCGAATAATTGTTCCCTATTATACAGTCCCTTAGCCTAGCGGTTAGCATGCCTGCCTCTTGCACAAGGGGTCCCAGGTTCTATCCTGGCTGTTGGAGCTTTGTATGTTATATATATATATATACATATATTCTTTTTCTTTTCTTCTTATATATATATATATATATATATATATATATATATATATATATATATGTATATATATATATATATATATGTGTGTGTGTGTGTGTGTGTGTGTGTGTGTGTGTGAATAACTAGACTTCTCTTGCTAGTGAAAAGTCATTTGAAGAGGCTGCATCATTGGGAGAACAGTCCCGTCAAAGACCTCTCTTTAAAGAAGTCTACTACACTTCCCTGCTACTGAAAGTAGTGCAGCCTTATGCTGCAGGAGCCTTTAGAAGGGCCCTGGGGTAACACCACGACTATTTTATTGAATTTTCAAAGAAACTGGGTCTGGTATATATATATATATATATATATATATATATATATATATATATATATATATATATATATATATATATATATATATATACTGGAAAGGATCACAATTTCTATGAGTCCACGGGAAAATGAAACACGATAAGTTCCCGAGTGCACTTTCGTGTAATAATCATATCATCAGGGGAGACAGAAGAGAGATATATAAGTCAGTTGATATACATCGAAGAGACGAAGCTGGGACGCCATCTGGTAAACATGTCATGGTGTCTCTATTATGGTAGTTGCATCATGGACGTGAAGAGTCTTTCGGTATGTTGAAATGGTGTTGAACCTTGTCTAGGGAGTGTGGCGAAAAGAGTGTGATTCCATGTTTGTCTGGGGAATGTGGCTATAAGAGTGTGATTCCGTGTTTGTCTGGGGAGTGTGGCTTCTGATGGGCGTATGACTGGTGGGTTGGAGTGTAAGACCGAGGTGGGAGGTCGATTGTTTAATGGTTATCGCGTTATTTCACTATTTTGTGTGTGGTGTTGTATTTGTTGTGGGTGGGTGGAAGAGGTGGGGAGGATGTGAGAGTCGAGGTTCCTGAAGCGTGAGGCAAGGATAAGGCTTTTATTTCTGCTTGGGAGGGGGGGGGGGGTGTTGATGGTTAGTTACAGAGTGGCTTGGATGGAAAGGATCCAGTGTTGATATATCCAACTGGCTGTCGAGCATGTTGAGGTGGGATTCTTTTAGGATGACTTTGTTTCATTTTATGTGAGTGTTTGTGGTTCCTATGCAGCTAATAACAGTTCTGTTTTCTCTGTTCTGTGTGGTTTGCAACTTTGCTATATTGGTTTGGAGGGCGGAAGACCATGAAGGTGAGGCGAAGTTTAAAGTGGAGCGAACACTTTGTTTGTATAGATGTTAAGGGATTCTTTTTCTTGTCCAAATCTAGTGTTGATTAGTGTCCCCAGGGCATTCAGATCGCGTGTTTATGTAGTTTTTGGTGCAAGGATTACGATGCGATTTCCTTTAACCCATCTGTTTCATGTACTTGATTGAAGAACCCATTTTCTATAACATGGATTGTGAGAAAAATCCTTGCTTTGCACATAATGCTGCATACGCCTCGTTTGCAGCACTATAAAAGTTAGGCCGGAAGAAATATAATCAATAGTATCTAAACTTCCGTATATAGCGATCATTACACAACAGTCAAGCTTCAGTCAGTTTGTAATGTGTGATTTTTTCGTTTTCTTTTCAAGGTGATTGATTTTTTTTATTCGTTTTCTTTTTAAGGTGATTGATTTTTTGTTTTCTATTTAAGGTGCATGATTTTTCGTTTTCTTTTTAAGGTGATTGATTCTTTTTCGTTTTCTTTTTAAGGTGATTGATTTTTTCGTTTTCTTTTTAAGGTGATTGATTCTTTTTCGTTTTCTTTTTAAAGTGATTGATTTTTTCGTTTTCTTTTAAAGGTGACTGATTTTTTCTCGTTTTCTTTTCAAGGTGATTGATTTTTTCGTTTTCTTTTTAAGGTGATTGATTTTTTTTTTCGTTTTCTTTGTATGGTGATTGATTTTTTTCTCATTTTCTTTCCCGCAGGAGTTAGTTATATCGATAATGTATCCCATATTATGTTTCATTTCCCTCAACTTCGAGTCAGCTCATGTCAAAATCACTCAGGAAAAAGCAAACTTTACTCACCCTAAACACTCACAGTGTTCCAGTTAACAGTAAGACTTATTTCTGTACATATATATATATATATATATATATATATATATATATATATATATATATATATATATATATATATATATATATAATCGTATATTCATTGTCTAGCCTTTGAGGAAACATACTACCCTTGTGGCGCCACACGAGACAGATAGCCGCTGTGGTAACACGGCAAGACAATGGATGTAGTAACATACTCCTTCTTGACCCACTCACTCATCACACAGACTCTCCTACACAAACATCACAACCGCTTACGCTTTCCGTGGCTGGATCAGCCGAGGTGAGGTAGCGCTTGTAGTACCTTACTGTTTGTGTTGGATATCAGCAATTAATTAAGGTCTCATGTTCAGGCAGAACCCGCGCCATACATGGAAAACACGCAGAAAACTTTTTTTTCTTTTCTTTTAAAGTGGGTTACCCCCGCCTGATTGTTTATATGAGCTGTGATTTCTATATACAAGAAAAAAATTGCCATGTCATAAGCTGATTACACGCTGGCGTCTAATAGGCCTAGCAACAAGGGGATCATGGATTGAGGGTACCTGCGTGGCGGGCGTACGACTACGCCAGACTGTTCAAATATCAACTCAGGAAAATTAGATTATGTGGATTTATTCAATTTCACCAGCTTATTGCTTTAATCACTTTATCACAATTGCAAATAAACAATTATGAACATCCCATTTATTTTTCTTACATCTTTTGGTGAGAAATGATTAACTAGCTCAGAGGATGGTCGGCTTGTCTGCTCACATCTACCAAGTATATGTAAACAAAGTAAACAATAATGCTTTTAAGATAAGATTTCATGACGACGCATCTCTGACATCACCTGCATGACTGTAGATTGCATGACTGAAGTCGTCCTTAGGACTCATGGGTTCGCTGCTGAAAGAAAACGTTTGTGGGTTGGTCGCTCAGTTTTGTGGAGATGTGTAATTGGGCGACATAATCACCGGTAACGGGCGCACATGAGGCAAGCCAAAAAAGAGTCTATAGCTATTTGCATCCTTTTTGAGTCTTATGTAGTAGTATATTGCGCATTTTCTGGGGATGATGTCAAAACAGAGATTCTTCGAGGTAAAGCAAAAATGGGTATGTTTGAAGGAATAGTGGTTCCAACAATGTTATAAGGTTGCGAGGCGTGGGCTATGGATAGAGTTGTGCGCAGGAGGGTGGATGTGCTGGAAATGAGATGTTTGAGGACAATATGTGGTGTGAGGTGGTTTGATCGAGTAAGTAATGTAAGGGTAAGAGAGATGTGTGGTAATAAAAAGAGTGTGGTTGAGAGAGCAGAGGAGGGTGTTTTGAAATAGTTTGGTCACATGGAGAGAATGAGTGAGGAAAGATTGACCAAGAGGATATATGTGTCAGAGGTGGAGGGAACTAGGAGAAGTAGGAGACCAAATTGGAGGTGGAAAGATGGAGTGAAAAAGATTTTGAGTGATCGGGGCCTGAACATGCAGGAGGGTGAAAGGCGTGCAAGGAATATAGTGAATTGGAACGATGTGCTGTATCGGGGTCGACGTGCTGCCAATGGATTGAACCAGGGCATGTGAAGCGTCTGGGGTAAACCATGGAAAGTTCTGTGGAGCCGGGACGTGGAAAGAGAGCTGTGGTTTCGGTGCATTATTACATGACAGCTAGAGACTGAGTGTGAACGAATGTGGCCTTTGTTCTTTTCCTAGCGCTACCTCGCACACATGAGGGGGGAGGGGGTTATAATTTTCATGTGCGGCGGGGTGGCGATGGGAATGAGTAAAGCCAGACAGTATGAATTATGTACCTGTGTATATATGTCTATGTCTGTGTGTGTATATGTATGTATACGTTGAGATGTATAGGAATGTATATTTGCGTGTGTGGACATGTATGTATATACATGTGTATGTAGGTGGGTTGGGCCATTCTTTCGTCTGTTTCCTTGCGCTACCTCGCTAACGCGGGAGACAGCGAAAGCAAAATAAATAGATAATATATATATATATATATATATATATATATATATGAATATATATAATATATATATATATATAATATATATATATATATGAGGAGCAACACTATCGTCGGTGAGGAAGAGGAAAGGAATTTAAAAAGTTGTGGCCGATGCTTCTGGCCAAACCCTGGCTCAGTGTAAGAAGTTAGCTCGCTTCCTGCAGATCAAGGAAGCGTTGCTTTGGCGTACGGAAGACATGGAAGGAGGAGTATTAACAAGTCGTGCAGAATGTGCTATATAAAGTTCCAAGTGTTTGTTATCAGCCAGTAAACAGTATATCATGTGTGAAAACACTTGTGAGAAACAAAATGAGACGTCGCTAAAACTTTTTTTGTGGTGATCTGTGACTGTAAACAAAATGTTTCTTGTGTGTCTTTTGTTGGTGTAATTTCATAACGAATTCATCATCTGGCATAAATCTTCTTAAAACCTTTACATAGAGAAAAGATATATGGCTTGATAAAGATGAGTGTGGCCACATACACAGAAATTTACAAAGAAAAAAAAATATGGACCCATAAACCACCAAGCATTAATAAAACCAGACATGATCAATGTCGAACAGACGAGAAACGATGGTTTACATGGCGGGACATCGGCGTGAACCTCCTCTTCTTGACGTGACGCTTGTCATCAGAGGAGGATGGTGTCATGATGTTGATTGTGCTCGAGACGTCACCTTACTGTGTGCTGACATGCGGGTGTGCAGGGCCGCCAAGACCATGCCTGGCACGGGATCTTGTCAATGACAGCCCGGGTGTGTCATTACTGGCACGGAACGTGTGTGTGTGTGTGTGTGTGTGTGTTCCCGGGGCTGTAGTGGACTTTGTAAGAGGGACGTGTGTCTTGTGTGAGATCTGTATCCACCAATAGTGGTTCAAGTTGTGACTCTGAAGTGGTGGAGATGGGTGATGTTTATATCAGAAAGATCACATCTCGTGTTCTCACGACGTGTGATGAGTTTGTGACGGGTTTTTGATAAGCTATGTACTGTTGATGTCAATCAGTTAACTCCATAAAACAGGAACAGCCACACGAGCAAACAGCTCTCTCCCTCATCTGTGGAAATAGGTATTTACACACACACACACACCCACACACACACGCACGTGGCTGGTGTTCCAAACACCTCAACGCCAGCCACGTAGCCGCTCTCCTCCAGCCTCATCCTGGCTGAGTGCATTACACTACCCCAGTCTTGTGGAAGACGTGGCGGGACGCACACAGGAAAGTGGCACGGGAGAGCACCATGGCTCTTGTCTGCCTCATCTTTAACGAAGTGTTGTTGTCTTTATGTCTCATAGGTTAATTAAATGGGAATACTGAAAGGGTTATTGACATGCTGTCATGTTGTGTACGATGGGTTATAAACAGGTAAATGTCATCCACCCAGAAACCTTACCATACATGGCATATATATATATATATATATATATATATATATATATATATATATATATATATATATATATATATATATATATATATGTGTGTGTGTGTGTGTGTGTGTGTGTGTGATTAACTAGACTTCTCTTGCTAGTGAAAAGTCATTTGAAGAGGCTGTATCACTGGGAGAATAGTCCCGTCAAAGACCTCTCTTCAAAGGAGTCTACTACATTTCCCTGCTACTGAAAGTAGCGCAGCCTTATGCTGCAGGAGCCTTTAGAATCTCCATGGGGTAACCACGACTATTTTATAGAATTTTCAAAGAAACTGGGTCTGGGATATATATATATATATATATATATATATATATATATATATATATATATATATATATATATATATATATACATATATATATATATATATATATATATATATATATATATATATATATATACATATATATATATATATATATATACTGGAAAGGATCACAATTTCTATGAGTCCACGGGGAAAATGAAACACGATAAGTTCCCAAGTGCACTTTCGTGTAATAATCATATCATCATGGGAGAGACAAGAGAGATATATAAGTCAGTTGATATACATCGAAGAGACGCCATCTGGTAAACATGTCATGGTGTCTCTGTTATGGTGGTTGCATCATGGGCGTGAAGAGTCTTTCGGTATGTTGAAATGGTGTTGAACCTTGTCTAGGGAGTGTGGCGAAAAGAGTGTGGTTCCGTGTATGTCTGGGGAGTGTGGCTTCTGATGGGCGTATGACTGGTGGGTTGGAGTGTAAGACCGAGGTGGGAGGTCGACTGGTTAATGGTTATCGCGTTATTTCACTATTTTGTGTGTTGTCGGTGTTGTATTTGTTGTGGGTGGGTGGAGGAGGTGGGGAGGATGTGAGAGTCGAGGTTCCTGAAGCGTGAGGCAAGGATAAGGCTTTTATTTCTGCTTGGGAGGGGGGGGGGGTGTTGATGGTTGATCACAGAGTGGTTTGGATGGAAGGGATCCAGTGTTGATATATCCAACTGGCTGTCGAGCATGTTGAGGTGGGATTCTTTTAGGATGACTTTGTTTCATTTTATGTGAGTGTTTGTGGTTCCTATGCAGCTAATAACAGTTCTGTTTTCTCTGTTCTGTGTGGTTTGCAACTTTGCTATATTGGTTTGGAGGGCGGAAGACCATGAAGGTGAGGCGAAGTTTAAAGTGGAGCGAACACTTTGTTTGTATAGATGTTGAGGGATTCTTTTTCTTGTCCAAATCTAGTGTTGATTAGTGTCCCCAGGGCATTCAGATCGCGTGTTTATGTAGTTTTTGGTGCAAGGATTACGATGCGATTTCCTTTAACCCATCTGTTTCATGTACTTGATTGAAGAACCCATTTTCTATAACATGGATTGTGAGAAAAATCCTTGCTTTGCACATAATGCTGCATACGCCTCGTTTGCAGCACTATAAAAGTTAGGCCGGAAGAAATATAATCAATAGTATCTAAACTTCCGTATATAGCGATCATTACACAACAGTCAAGCTTCAGTCAGTTTGTAATGTGTGATTTTTTCGTTTTCTTTTCAAGGTGATTGATTTTTTTATTCGTTTTCTTTTTAAGGTGATTGATTTTTTGTTTTCTATTTAAGGTGCATGATTTTTCGTTTTCTTTTTAAGGTGATTGATTCTTTTTCGTTTTCTTTTTAAGGTGATTGATTTTTTCGTTTTCTTTTTAAGGTGATTGATTCTTTTTCGTTTTCTTTTTAAAGTGATTGATTTTTTCGTTTTCTTTTAAAGGTGACTGATTTTTTCTCGTTTTCTTTTCAAGGTGATTGATTTTTTCGTTTTCTTTTTAAGGTGATTGATTTTTTTTTCGTTTTCTTTGTATGGTGATTGATTTTTTTCTCATTTTCTTTCCCGCAGGAGTTAGTTATATCGATAATGTATCCCATATTATGTTTCATTTCCCTCAACTTCGAGTCAGTTCATGTCAAAATCACTCAGGAAAAAGCAAACTTTACCTACCCTAAACACTCACAGTGATCCAGTTAACAGTAAGACTTGTTTCTGTACATATATATAATCGTATATTCATTGTCTAGCCTTTGAGGAAACATACTACCCTTGTGGCGCCACACGAGACAGATAGCCGCTGTGGTAACACGGCAAGACAATGGATGTAGTAACATACTCCTTCTTGACCCACTCACTCATCACACAGACTCTCCTATACAAACATCACAACCGCTTACGCTTTCCGTGGCTGGATCAGCCGAGGTGAGGTAGCGCTTGTAGTACCTTACTGTTTGTGTTGGATATCAGCAATTAATTATAATTAAGGTCTCATGTTCAGGCAGAACCCACGTCATATATGGAAATCACGCAGAAAACTTTTTTCTTTTCTTTTAAAGTGGGTTACCCTCGCCTGATTGTTTATATGAGCTGTGATTTCTATATACAAGAAAAAAATTGCCATGTCATAAGCTGATTACACGCTGGCGTCTAATAGGCCTAGCAACAAGGGGATCATGGATTGAGGGTACCTGCGTGGCGGGCGTACGACTACGCCAGACTGTTCAAATATCAACTCAGGAAAATTAGATTATGTGGATTTATTCAATTTCACCAGCTTATTGCTTTAATCACTTTATCACAATTGCAAATAAACAATTATGAACATCCCATTTATTTTTCTTACATCTTTTGGTGAGAAATGATTAACTAGCTCAGAGGATGGGCGGCTTGTCTGCTCACATCTACCAAGTATATGTAAACAAAGTAAACAATAATGCTTTTAAGATAAGATTTCATGACGACGCATCTCTGACATCACCTGCATGACTGTAGATTGCATGACTGAAGTCGTCCTTAGGATTCGTGGGTTCGCTGCTGAAAGAAAACGTTTGTGGGTTGGTCGCTCAGTTTTGTGGAGATGTGTAATTGGGCGACATAATCACCGGTAACGGGCGCACATGAGGCAAGCCAAAAAAGAGTCTATAGCTATTTGCATCCTTTTTGAGTCTTATGTAGTAGTATATTGCGCATTTTCTGGGGATGATGTCAAAACAGAGATTCTTCGAGGTAAAGCAAAAATGGGTATGTTTGAAGGAATAGTGGTTCCAACAATGTTATAAGGTTGCGAGGCGTGGGCTATGGATAGAGTTGTGCGCAGGAGGGTGGATGTGCTGGAAATGAGATGTTTGAGGACAATATGTGGTGTGAGGTGGTTTGATCGAGTAAGTAATGTAAGGGTAAGAGAGATGTGTGGTAATAAAAAGAGTGTGGTTGAGAGAGCAGAGGAGGGTGTTTTGAAATAGTTTGGTCACATGGAGAGAATGAGTGAGGAAAGATTGACCAAGAGGATATATGTGTCAGAGGTGGAGGGAACTAGGAGAAGTAGGAGACCAAATTGGAGGTGGAAAGATGGAGTGAAAAAGATTTTGAGTGATCGGGGCCTGAACATGCAGGAGGGTGAAAGGCGTGCAAGGAATATAGTGAATTGGAACGATGTGCTGTATCGGGGTCGACGTGCTGTCAATGGATTGAACCAGGGCATGTGAAGCGTCTGGGGTAAACCATGGAAAGTTCTGTGGAGCCGGGACGTGGAAAGAGAGCTGTGGTTTCGGTGCATTATTACATGACAGCTAGAGACTGAGTGTGAACGAATGTGGCCTTTGTTCTTTTCCTAGCGCTACCTCGCACACATGAGGGGGGAGGGGGTTATAATTTTCATGTGCGGCGGGGTGGCGATGGGAATGAGTAAAGCCAGACAGTATGAATTATGTACCTGTGTATATATGTCTATGTCTGTGTGTGTATATGTATGTATACGTTGAGATGTATAGGAATGTATATTTGCGTGTGTGGACATGTATGTATATACATGTGTATGTAGGTGGGTTGGGCCATTCTTTCGTCTGTTTCCTTGCGCTACCTCGCTAACGCGGGAGACAGCGACAAAGCAAAATAAATAGATA
Source organism: Panulirus ornatus (assembly GCF_036320965.1). Taxonomy (NCBI): domain Eukaryota; kingdom Metazoa; phylum Arthropoda; class Malacostraca; order Decapoda; family Palinuridae; genus Panulirus; species Panulirus ornatus. The sequence continues at coordinate 42,830,976 of NC_092234.1, read as the reverse complement.
ATATATATATATATATATATATATATATATATATATATATATATATATATATATATATATATTGTCGTGTAACATGAATATAATCCCACCTCACACTGATAAGGCAACTGTGGCCTCTGATGATGATATTCCCTAGCGTCTTTCAAGACTCCCCCGCCTGTATTACCTCAAATCAATCTCTTTCCTTTAACCTTGTATTAATACCCCGGCACGCTCACACACTCAGAACGTACACACAGTCCCTCCTCCACGCTAGGAGTTGTAGATTGTGACAAGCAGCAGCGTCATGGTTGTTACAATACGGTAGAGGCTGGAGTTGTCTCCATGTCCACGATAAGGTGGCAGCAGGAGGCCTCTGTGCCAGTTTAGCTACTAGCACTTTGTGTGAGGCCGCCGGTGTGTGGGCGGCCTGGCTCCCCCCCCCCCCAACCTCACCTCCCCTCCTCCCCAGCTCACGGCGGCACCTGCTGGCTCCTGGTTGCATAAGTATCCCGTTTTTTGTTGATTCTTCAGGTATTTTCGCGTTTTCTCTTATTGACGGCGCCGTTCGCGGACACTGCTGCCCACACTACCAGGGTCAATATATATATATATATATATATATATATATATATATATATATATATATATATATATATATATATATGAGACCCATTTTCTTTTAATGTCAGCTTTGTGAAAAGGAATATGATAGATCCTACGGAACATGGGATTCGCAACATGCTGTATGATTCAGTATGATTCCAGGGTTCGTATCTCATTGATTGATCCATGTAATGTGACACGGAGGACCACCGTCCATGGACAGTGGTAAGGGTCTTCGCCGTCCGGAGACATCGGGGATCTGTTCTGTCCAGGGGCAGTGATCAGCGATGAGGGACTACACCGTTTACAGACAGTGATATCGTCCAGGGACGATATGTAGGGAAGATACGAAGGATCATCAACGTCCCAGGACGATATGAAGGATCATCAACGTCCAGGGACGATATGTAGGGAAGATATGCAGGATCATCAACGTCCCGGGACGATATGAAGGATCATCAACGTCCAGGGACGATATGAAGGATCATCAACGTCCAGGGACGATATGTAGGGAAGATATGAAGGATCATCAACGTCCAGGGACGATATGAAGGATCATCAACGTCCCGGGACGATATGAAGGATCATCAACGTCCAGGGACGATATGAAGGATCATCAACGTCCCGGGACGATATGAAGGATCATCAACGTCCCGGGACGATATGAAGGATCATCAACGTCCAGGGACGATATGAAGGATCATCAACGTCCCGGGACGATATGAAGGATCATCAACGTCCCGGGACGATATGAAGGATCATCAACGTCCAGGGACGATATGAAGGATCATCAACGTCCAGGGACGATATGAAGGATCATCAACGTCCAGGGACGATATGAAGGATCATCAACGTCCAGGGACGATATGAAGGATCATCAACGTCCAGGGACGATATGTAGGGAAGATATGAAGGATCATCAACGTCCAGGGACGATATGAAGGATCATCAACGTCCAGGGACGATATGTAGGGAAGATATGAAGGATCATCAACGTCCAGGGACGATATGTAGTGAAGATATGCAGGATCATCAACGTCCAGGGACGGTATGAAGGATCACTGAACGTCCCGGGACAGTGAGGAAGTCCTCAACTCCTGGATTTTCACTGTCTAGGGACAGTGAAAAAGATCCTCACTGCCTATAATAACCCCAGTGTGAGCCCACACAAGACACTGTTACCATCCCAGCCACTGTATCATCCCAGGCAGTATTACCATCCCAGCCACTGTATCATCCCAGGCAGTATTGCCATCCCAGCCACTGTATCATCCCAGGCAGTATTACCATCCCAGCCACTGTATCATCCCAGGCAGTATTACCATCCCAGCCACTGTATCATCCCAGACAGTATTACCATCCCAGGCAGTATTACCATCCCAGCCACTGTATTATCCCAGGTAGTATTACCATCCCAGCCACTGTATCATCCCAGGCAGTATTACCATCCCAGCCACTGTATCATCCCAGGCAGTATTACCATCCCAGCCACTGTATCATCCCAGGTAGTATTACCATCCCAGCCACTGTATCATCCCAGGCAGTATTGCCATCCCAGCCACTGTATCATCCCAGGCAGTATTACCATCCCAGCCACTGTATCATCCCAGGCAGTATTACCATCCCAGCCACTGTATCATCCCAGACAGTATTACCATCCCAGGCAGTATTACCATCCCAGCCACTGTATTATCCCAGGTAGTATTACCATCCCAGCCACTGTATCATCCCAGGCAGTATTACCATCCCAGCCACTGTATCATTCTATCCTAATCTAGCCAATATGAAGTACCTAACTTATGCTAAATTTATCTAAACCAAATGCCTAAGTTAACGACCACCTTATCTAAATTAACCACCTAACCTAACCTACTAACCTAACCTAACCTAACCTAACCTAGATTGATAACTAACCTAATCTAGCCTAACTTAGCTGTTTCAACTAACTTATTGATCTCATGTACTGATCCATCCTACACATGATCTAAGCATTCAACATCTCTACTCCCATGGTAGTACCACACTACCACTACCATGGTAGTACCACAGACAGTACCACTACCATGGTAGTACCACACAGACAGTACCACTACCATGGTAGTACACCACACTACCACTACCACTACCATGGTAGTACCACAGACAGTACCACTACCATGGTAGTACCACACAGACCGTACCACTACCATGGTAGTACCACACAGACAGTACCACTACCATGGTAGTACACCACACTACCACTACCACTACCATGGTAGTACCACAGACAGTACCACTACCATGGTAGTACCACACAGATAGTACTACTACCATGGTAGTACCACACAGACAGTACTACTACCATGGTAGTACTACACAGACAGTACCACTACCAAGGTAGTACCACGAAGACAGTACTACTACCATGGTAGTACCACACAGACAGTACTACTACCATGGTAGTACCACACAGTACCACTACCATGGTAGTACCACACAGACTACCACTACCATGGTAGTATCACAAACAGTACTACTACCATGGTAGTACCACACAGACAGTACTACTACCATTGTAGTACCACACAGACAGTACTACTACCATGGTAGTACCACGAAGACAGTACTACTACCATGGTAGTACCACACAGACAATACCACTACCATGGTAGTACGACAAACTACTACTACCATTAGTACCACTCAGAGAGTACCACTACCATGGTAGTACCACACAGACAGTACCACTACCATGGTAGTACCACACAGACTACCATAGTACCACTACCATGGTAGTACCACACACAGTACCACTACCATGGTAGTACCACACAGACAGTACCACTACCATGGTAGTACCACACAGACAGTACCACTACCATAGTAGTACCACACAGACTACCACATAGTACCACTACCATGGTAGTACCACACAGACAGTATTACCAGGTCATAGGTATTTACAGACAGCATTACCATCTCAGATGGTAGACGGAATCAAACGCATAGAAACGTATTTCCCGTTTATATATTTTGGTACGCAGTCGGTTTGTTTAAATCAATATATATATATATATATATATATATATATATATATATATATATATATATATATATATATATATATATATATATTGAAAATAATAAGGCCAAAGCCCTGGCAATAACTCAGTTCTCGGCTGATCAGTGGGTCGCTGCCATAACGGTTCAAATCATCGTAAATTTATTTATTTAACGACTTTTATGTGGATGAAACTTGCGCGGCTTCGGTCATAAAGGAACCAGCCATTCTTTGTGCAATTTAAACATCATAAATATATACATAAAAATGCCAGTTTTTCGTTATTTAGGATTTTAATGCGATCGTGAGCTTTGTTGGCGGGCTTGATCTCACGGCTGACAAGGGAAATATTTATTAATGATTTATTAATATTCATTACTTTTCAATGTAGAGCACAAACGTGATAACACAGATAACATTTTTACTCCTTTTGATGGAGGCTGTGATATGTATAAAGCTTTCCCTGATACTACAGAGGAAGATAAGATAACCTAGCCATTATCAACTCATGTCCTAGCCATGATATCAACCCATATCCTAGCAATGATATCAACCCATATCCTAGCCATGAATATAAACCCATATCCTATTCTTGAATATCAACCCATATCTTTGCCATGAAATATATACTCATATCCTAGGAAGCCATGAAATATCAACCGATATCCTAGTCATGATATCAGCCCATATCCTACCCATGAATATCAACCCATATCCTACCCATGACTATAAACCCATATCCTATCCTTGAATATCAACCCATATCTTTGCCATGAAATATATACTCATATCCTAGGAAGCTATGAATATCAACCTATATCCTAGCCATATCAGTCCATATCCTAGTCATGATCAACTCATGTCCTAGCCATGATATCAACCCATATCCAGCAATGATATCAATCCATATCCTAGCCATGAATATAAACCCATATCCTATCCTTGAATATCAACCCATATCTTTGCCATGAAATATATACTCATATCCTAGGAAGCCATGAATATCAACCTATATCCTAGCCATATCAACCCATATCCTAGCCATGAACATCCTCAACCTAAGCTTTTTACACCACGTTGAAGGTCTTCATATATCCTCACTATTTTCAAGAGAAGCGAAAACACAACTGAAATTTCCGTGAGCGTACGTGATTGTGTTCATATGTTACTTATCGGCAACACGAGATACGTTATCGCCATTAACAAGCTAAATTTAAGCCATGTCCCAGTGCGATTTGCTGATTCTGCTTTTTTTTCTTTTGGTAAACATGTCTGATATGTACATAAGAAATATATTTCAAGTTATTGTGTTTAATCATTGCTTTATACTTCTTTGATGATTACAAAACGAAAGTGGATATGTGTTATGAGAGAGTAGCTCAAGAAGTTACTCTCTCATATACGTTGGAAAGATCCCGTGGCCATGGCCCACACCAACGCCATAAGGTCTATCATAGACCATCTCAATATTTTGTTTATTTGTTGTTGGTGACGATAATGGCGGGTGTGTGGGAGGGCAGACCTGCCCACACACCCGCCATCCCTGACTTGTTTAATATTGCAGTGTTATCTGGAGAGTGGTCATGTGTATCGTAATGTTAGGTTGTTTGTCATGTATAATGATAACAGTAATGATAATAATGATAATAATCAATACTACTGTTGCTACTACTGCTACTACTACTACTAATAGTAATGATAATGATTATTATCAATTATCATCAATTATCATTATTATCATTATTATTATTATTATTATTATTATTATTATTATTAGTATTATTATTATTATCATTAATATTATTGTTATTATTATTATTATTATTATTATTATTATTATTATTATTATTATTATTATAATTATTATCATTATAGGTTTTAGCTTGTGTGTTGTAGCTGCCGGTTTTAGATTGTGTATGTTTACTTATCAATTAGCGGTTGAGGAGTTGATATCCTGGCCACACTTGAGGAAACACCACATCCACCACGACATTAATTATCTAATCATTAACCTCGTCACGCAGTACACACCTCGGCCCCACACTGTGTGCCTCAACACCTGCCATTACGTCCAGTTTCACAGAAACAGATGCATTGAGACGCGTATGAGAGCCTTTTTTTTTTTTTTTTAATGGGCAATGCAAAGGCAGTTGGTCTGTACCTGTGTTTGTGAAGGTATGAGACAGCAGGTCAGAGCCTTTGGTTGGTGCCTTCAGCCAGCCTTTGAGCCTTTAAAAAATGGCCATTTTTATAATCAGCCTTTGAGGATGATGACGTGCTCAAGACGTTAAAAATTCAGAGAATATTTCTCGGTTCGCCTCATTGAATAAACGGATCATTAAGATTTCTTTTTGGGTTTACGTGCATAATTCGCACCTGACATGAAATTGTAAGTAAATAGAACGTGGCTAAATTTAGCAGATCCTTTTCGAACCTTACGCGTGTCATGACACGGGATATTGGAGAACTCAAAATATCCTAATACCAATATTCACACTGAGAGAAACAAAAAGAATAGGCCAAAGTCTATCGGAGATAATGCACTGATTACGAAGTATTAATTTTTTCTGAGAACTTGTGACATAATGGTGGATTTAACGTCTTAAAATATAAGAACTCCATTGAACCACAATTGTCCCGTATCTACGCGAGTAAGAAAAATGATATGGTTAGCATGTGTGTAAATTGTTTGACAGTATTCTAAGAAAAACTGATGGTCATTAACTTACAAATTGTTCCGACCGTCGCAAATTGAAAGATCACATATTGGTCTGAGAAGCCGGTGTTGCCATATTGGTCTAATGTCGCAGCTGTACGATAATTTTTCCGGTGTGTGTGTGTGTGTGTGTGTGTGTGTGTGTGTGGGGGGGGGGGGGGGTTGTTGCCAGGAGTAGCAGCAGTGAGTGACGTCCCGTCATTCATTATTTACTTCCTGTGGAAGAGGAAATTTACAGTATTGGTGAACGTTGAGAAGTAGTTGTATTCTTTACTTTTTTTTTTCCCCCAGCCAACGACGCAGAGGAAACAAATATTCATATATTCGTGACGGGAATAAAAGTACGATTATCTTTCCGATATCGTGTAGCTGATGCACTCAGGACACCAGAGGAGCGAGGTGATCGTACAGTGTGGCGGAGTGGCGCAGACTAGTCGACACTTCTTATTTTTTCCCATGACCTTAGGAAACGTATGATATTTTTACGCAGTCCTTGAAGAGGTAGGTAATGGGGGGGTTCACGAAGCCCCTGACTTCTTTTCCTCAATTAACTGGGTAAGGAAAAAATACGACAGGAATGTTTGTGGCAATTAAGTGGGGGTGTAGTAATTATTCACTCAAGGTGCCAGCAATTAACGCTCTCATATTGATAATCAGATACGCTGGCGTCACATACGGAGGAAGCAAGTTTTTTGTTTTTTCCCTTGGAAAGGGGGGACGTGGGTGAATGGTTGCCATAGAAAATGTTTTAGGTGAAAACATCCATACGTTTACACAAGACATATTTTAGCGTATTTTACGTAGTTTCAGTTGTGAAACGTATTAACACAAGACGCTGCGACATTACGCAAAAAGTCAGTTGTGAATGAGGCGGCCAGGCGACCCCCCCCCCCCCCCCTTCTGCCTACGTCTATGATTAGTAGTTACCGTCACGTACGTGAGTCAGTGGATTTTGGTCACCTCACACCCACCATTCATTTTCATAGGCTGTCTGTAAAATAATCAAGTGTCCTTCATGATGATTTAGATATCACTGCTGTGTTTGTGTCATCTTTCTTACCGTCTTGCTGAAAAGTTGTTAGCTTCGTCTTGTTTTGGTTATACCAGGTTGAGTTGGGACAAATAGCACTGGGCTAGGCTATCCCAGGGATGTGGTTTGCAATTGGGTCGAATAACACCAGGTTAAGCTACGCCAGCCAGCTGTGTGGGATGCATTTGGGACTAATAGCACACTAGACTATCCCAAGGTGTTTGAGTTACGCCTGGAAGTAAGTGGTACGATAGCATGAAACCTACAAATAAGTAGTCTTATCAGATAAACATTTCCATTAAAAAAGTGTTGAAAATTACATAGACTGTCAATAGGTTTTTCTGTTCAGTTGGTGGAACTGATATGGAAATGCTTCGATACCTTGGGTAATGTTATCTTCATGAATTTTCCCAATAATGTAGGCATTATTATTCTCTCTCTCTCTCTCTCTCTCTCTCTCTCTCTCTCTCTCTCTCTCTCTCTCTCTCTCTCTCTCTCTCTCTCTCAGTGAGGAATATACAATATCAGTCATGGTAGAAGAAATGTCTGTGAGCAGTTTCAGAAAATATCAGACAGGGGCACATGAAAGTCCGTTCAAGAAAATTAGTGAGACTGTTCGATAAATTTACCCGAAGTAAGGACACATGCCGGACTGGAACATCTACAAAAACATTAAAGAAAACTTGGTAAATGGCTAATGTCGATCCCAGACCAACCTTCGATCAATAATTATGGCAGATGCGTGGCAGGTGAGAGAAATTCAACCCACTCCAACCTGTTCTCTAGGTCTTCATTAGATGAGTTGATTTTGCGTTATCTTCCTCTCACTTAAGTATAAATTCAGATGGTGTTCCGCTTGCCTCTCGCTTTTAAGTTAAGGCCAGAACACCTCACTTGGACCTTGGGCGTGTGTATCTATGTAACACACTCTCTCTGTTCGAGCTGTTCGAAAAGCGCTTCTTTCTCTGGACACAAGCAAGGCTTATGGTCCTGGTGGCATCTATGCCCGTGTCCTGAAAGAGTGTACCTCTGAACTTGCACCTGTGCTTGCTCGTTTGTTTCATTGCTACGTAAAAACCAACACTTTTTCCTCTTCTTGGAAGCATTCGTTAGTCCATCCCATCCCTAAGAAAGGTGACCGTTCTAACCCCTCTATCTATCTACCACTTCCGAAATCTCTAAAGTCGTCCCTAACTCCCATATCCTTAGACATCTTGAATAACAGTCTTCTCTCTGGTTACCAGTATGGGTTTCGTAGGACGGGATCCTCTGGTGATATTCGTTCCTATCTTACTAATGTTTGGTTATCATCCCTGAAAGATTTGGGGGAATCCTATGTAGTTGCCCACGATATGTCCAAAGTTTTTGACAGGGTATGGCATGGGAGTCTCATCTCTAAGCTTTCCCTCTTTTGGCTTCCCTCCCTCACTTTCCTCCCTCATATCTAGCCTCCTCTCTGGCCGATCTATCTCCTCTTTCTCCATCAGCAGCAGTGTCCCTCAAGGTTAGGTCCTGTTTCCTACACTTTTATTCCTTTTTACCACCAATATCCTTTCTTCCACAAATAATCCAATGCACTCATACGGTTGAAGCAATGAATATACATGGTATTACTGTGACATCCAATCTTTCTTCGAAACCTCACAGTACGGGTATAACTAAGTCTGCCTCTAAGAAACTGGGTGTCCTGTTTAGATGTCGAAAATTCTTCTCCGAACAGTTAACTGCTCTGCTTATACAAAGGATTAATTCGTCCTTGCATGGAGTACTGCTCTTACATTTGGGGTGGTTCTAGCTCTGTGTTCTTACTTGACAGAGTTGAGTCGAAAGCGGTCCCACTTATAAACTCTCCCATCTCACTTCAAAACTTGATCCACTTGCCCTGCTCCGCTATGTTGTTTCACTCTTTCCTCTTCTATATTATGGTATTACTTTGGTTTTTGCTTCAGAGGTCTGGTTGCTCGTGTTCCCCCCTCCACTAGCTAAACCATGCAATACTCGACAAGCGCATTGTGCGTCATATGATTACTGTGTGGCCGTTGGCAACTCATGAGTGGGCCGTTTTGATAACTGTTTCTTTCCCTACACCTTGAAGCTTTGGAGCTCTCTGCCTTCTCATGTCTTCCAAAATAACTTTGAACTGGCACATTTTGAAAGGCTGGTTTTCAACTTCCAAAAATCGTAAATACTTTCCCTTGTCTAATTTTTCCTTTCATGATTCTCTATATTTCAATTAAAGCCCGGCCTTGATGTGGATTTTGGTCCTTGACTAGAGCCTCCAACGTATATATATATATATATATATATATATATATATATATATATATATATATATATATATTATACTTCGCCGCTGTCTCCCGCGTTTGCGAGGTAGCGCAAGAAAACAGACGAAAGAACAGCCCAACCCACCACATACACATGTATATACATAAACGCCCACACACGCACATATACATACCTATACATTTCACCTATACATACATATACATACTCAGACAAAGCTTTGCGGAAGATGAAAGCCGGCAAGGCAGCAGGTTTGGATGGTATTGCAGTGGAATTTATTAAAAAAAGGGGGTGACTGTATTATTGACTGGTTGGTAAGGTTATTTAATGTATGTATGACTCATGGTGAGGTGCCTGAGGATTGGCGGAATGCGTGCATAATGCCATTGTACAAAGGCAAAGGGGATAAGAGTGAGTGCTCAAATTACAGAGGTATAAGTTTGTTGAGTATTTCTGGTAAATTATATGGGAGGGTATTGATTGAGAGGGTGAAAGCATGTACAGAGCATCAGATTGGGGAAGAGCAGTGTGGTTTCAGAAGTGGTAGACGATGTGTGGATCAGGTGTTTGCTTTGAAGAATGTATGTGAAAAATACTAAGAAAAGCAAATGGATTTGTATGTAGCATTCATGGATCTGGAGAAGGCATATGATAGAGTTGATAGAGATGCTCTGTGGAAGGTATTAAGACTATATGGTGTGGGAGGCAAGTTGTTAGAAGCAGTGAAAAGTTTTTATCGAGGATGTAAGGCATGTGTACGTGTAGGAAGAGAGGAAAGTGATTGGTTCTCAGTGAATGTAGGTTTGCGGCAGGGGTGTGTGATGTCTCCATGGTTGTTTAATTTGTTTATGGATGGGGTTGTTAGGGAGGTGAATGCAAGAGTTTTGGAAAGAGGGGCAAGTATGAAGTCTGTTGGGGATGAGAGAGCTTGGGAAGTGAGTCCGTTGTTGTTCGCTGATGATACAGCGCTGGTGGCTGATTCATGTGAGAAACTGCAGAAGCTGGTGACTGAGTTTGGTAAAGTGTGTGAAAGAAGAAAGTTAAGAGTAAATGTGAATAAGAGCAAGGTAATTAGGTACAGTAGGGTTAGGGTCAAGTCAATTTCGAGGTATGTTTGAATGGAGAAAAACTCGAGAAAGTAAAGTGTTTTCGATATCTGGGAGTGGATCTGGCAGCGGATGGAACCATGGAAGCGGAAGTGGATCATAGGGTGGGGGAGGGGGCGAAAATCCTGGGAGCCTTGAAGAATGTGTGGAAATCGAGAACATTATCTCGGAAAGCAAAAATGGGTATGTTTGAAGGAATAGTGGTTCCAACAATGTTGTATGGTTGCGAGGCGTGGGCTATGGATAGAGTTGTGCGCAGGAGGATGGATGTGCTGGAAATGAGATGTTCGAGGACAATGTGTGGTGTGAGGTGGTTTGATCGAGTAAGTAACGTAAGGGTAAGAGAGATGTGTGGAAATAAAAAGAGCGTGGTTGAGAGAGCAGAAGAGGGTGTTTTGAAGTGGTTTGGTCACATGGAGAGAATGAGTGAGGAAAGATTGACCAAGAGGATATATGTGTCGGAGGTGGAGGGAACGAGGAGAAGAGGGAGACCAAATTGGAGGTGGAAAGATGGAGTGAAAAAGATTTTGTGTGATCGGGGCCTGAACATGCAGGAGGGTGAAAGGAGGGCAAGGAATAGAGTGATTTGGAGCAATGTGGTATACCGGGGTTGACGTGCTGTCAGTGGATTGAATCAAGGCATGTGAAGCGTCTGGGGTAAACCATGGAAGGCTGTGTAGGTATGTATATTTGCGTGTGTGGACGTATGTATATACATGTGTATGGGGGGGGGGGCATTTCTTTCGTCTGTTTCCTTGCGCTACCTCGCAAACGCGGGAGACAGCGACAAAGCAAAAAAAAAAAAAAAAAATATATATATATATATATATATATATATATTGGGAAGTGAGTCAGTTGTTGTTCGCTGATGATACAGCGCTGGTGGCTGATTCATGTGAGAAACTGCAGAAGCTGGTGACTGAGTTTGGTAAAGTGTGTGGAAGAAGAAAGTTAAGAGTAAATGTGAATAAGAGCAAGGTTATTAGGTACAGTAGGGGTGAGGGTCAAGTCAATTGGGAGGTGAGTTTGAATGGAGAAAAACTGGAGGAAGTGAAGTGTTTTAGATATCTGGGAGTGGATCTGTCAGCGGATGGAACCATGGAAGCGGAAGTGGATCATAGGGTGGGGGAGGGGGCGAAAATTTTGGGAGCCTTGAAAAATGTGTGGAAGTCGAAAACATTATCTCGGAAAGCAAAAATGGGTATGTTTGAAGGAATAGTGGTTCCAACAATGTTGTATGGTTGCGAGGCGTGGGCTATGGATAGAGATGTGCGCAGGAGGATGGATGTGCTGGAAATGAGATGTTTGAGGAAAATGTGTGGTGTGAGGTGGTTTGATCGAGTAAGTAACGTAAGGGTAAGAGAGATGTGTGGAAATAAAAAGAGCGTGGTTGAGAGAGCAGAAGAGGGTGGAGGGTGGAGGGAACGAGAAGAGGGAGACCAAATTGGAGGTGGAAAGATGGAGTGAAAAAGATTTTGTGTGATCGGGGCCTGAACATGCAGGAGGGTGAAAGGAGGGCAAGGAATAGAGTGAATTGGAGCGATGTGGTATACAGGGGTTGACGTGCTGTCAGTGGATTGAATCAAGGCATGTGAAGCGTCCGGGGTAAACCATGGAAAGCTGTGTAGGTATGTATATTTGTGTGTGTGGACGTGTGTATGTACATGTGTATGGGGGGGGTTGGGCCATTTCTTTCGTCTGTTTCCTTGCGCTACCTCGCAAACGCGGGAGACAGCGACAAAGTATAAAAAAAAAAAAAAAAAAAAAAAAAAAAAAAATATATATATATATATATATATATATATATATATATATATATATATATATATATATATATATATATATATATATATATATATATATAATGGTTGAAGTTCTTGCGGGGAGGGGGGGAGTGAGTGGAGTAATTGTAACAGCCTAATATGAACGGTCGTTGAGGTCAATTTCGTTTATGGCCATATTTCGCTGAGTCATGAGCAAATGGCCTCGTATTGCCATTTAGGAGCGTCGTGCCATGTGAGTGGTCGACGAGGTGGTGCTGTACTGAAGCATCACCTTATAGAAACATGGCGGTCATGTCCAGGAAATCTCGGTACAGCGATTTTGTTTTATACAGAGTCGACAGTAGGGTTCGCCATGTTGAATCCGGGTTGGATGGCAGAGAACACGGAGCTGAACGGGAGAATTAAACTCTATTTAATCTAATACAGATGAGCGAGGAGAAAAAAATGATCTAATTCTACCCAAACCACAATTATCATAAACCCAAATATCGAGATAATTTTTTTTTTCGTCTCGTATAATTCGTTTTCGTAACCCGGCGTTGCCCACCCAACCTGGAGGCCATTACTTGCGTCTTAAGACGTTCTCCTTGATTTTATAAGTTCACAGGTCACGGACACTGCTATACACATGATGGTAAACAGATGACGTCCTGCGACGAAGGGCAATTTGAGGTCGAGATCTGAGCAGCCCCCCTCCCCCCCAGTACGAACAAGAATTACGTCACTATTTTGAAAATGCTTACCTAACAACATGTAAACATGATCATCTCACCTGATCACGTGACGATCAAGTTGATCCTAGTTAACTTTGCTCAGATGACGTAGTAGTAGTAGAAAATTTCCCTTTGAAATTAGAGTCAATGGTGGTTGTTTTGCCGTCGTGGTATTGGCGCTCCACACGTCATTTTGCCGACTTGGGGCTGGCGCATCAAACATTGTTTTGCCGATTGCATTTTACTTGTGTTTATTTCCCCTTGTGCAACCTATGGTTAAGGTTGGGGTCAGCCGAGGTCAGGGGACGGAGCGGCACCCACTTAGGTCAAGGGTAGGAGTGATGGGCGCTATTCTTTTAACCAAATACTTTTCGTAAACTTTGTAATGGCGGCTGTATCATCTCTCCCGCCACCTGTGTAGACGTAGCGCCACCGACGCTGACGTTTTGCTTATCAGAACACTAATACTTGTACGAATTTGGATATTTGCAAAGAATGTTATCCGAAAAGTCGATAAATGTCGCACTGAAAGTAAATATACCAGTCGGCAAAATAGCTTTATGTCCACTGGAACTCACTAGTCGGCAAAATAAAACCACGAGACAACCAAACTTTATGCAAACTTTACTGAGCCTGAATTATTGTAAGTACAATTGTGTTACGTTTAACTTTATTATGTACTTTTTGAAATTGTCATTCATATCGGAAATAAAGAATACGCTGTTTGCATGATTTATTTCCCCAGACAAGACATGAATATTTGCCTGGTCTGTACGTGTGACGTATGGGCATGTCAAGTGGAGATTTTAATGTCATCATTTCGAAGTCATTGTCTTTTCATTCTCGAATATGTGCACTTGTATAGCGCAGAAGTCTTTGTAGGTATGAAATCATATGAACAAAAGATTCTTGTGATCAAGATTATCACTAAAATTGAGAATTTTAGAAATTTCATAAAATTGCGAATGCTTTCTTGAAAATATAATCATGAAATGTATTTCTGGACGAATGTTTATTGTGCTGTGCTTCCCATTGCTCGTGGTATCAACTGACGTAATCTGCTGACTTAAAGTGTTCCCAAATTTTTTTTATTTATCTTCTATTCATACTAAAATTATTTTGTTTTTTAAAGGTATCATTAGTATAAAATGAACAAATCTGAATTGCAGGCATATCCATTACAATACTTTTATGCTGTTCATTAATTTCAAATTAACAACAAGAGTCATTGAATATTTTTTTGTCTTTTTTTGGTTTGGCTACAAGGCTTAATCAAAGCAATTAAGTATAAACCTGTATTTATCACTCGTTTGAGCTCCGGGCAGACGGAAATACTATATGAGAAAAGGTTTGTTTTTATAAATCAATTTATGAATTACGAAATGACGACTGCTGTGTGGTACATTTTTGTAAAAACAGAAAAATATATAGCTATCCTCTGTTTTACAAAGATGCTGCTTATTTTATAGAAATGATCCCGAGAGCCGCCATGTTTGAAGTCCATCGGAATTACGGCGGGAAAGTGACTTTCTTTACCATGGCAGTGTGTATTTAGATGTGTGGATTCATAATGAAATGATATTAAAACAAAATTCTACATTCAGGCCAATCTGAAGGTAAGTTTTCAGTGTTGATTATGTACGTACATGCAGATCACGAGGTGGATTACCACACAAAATTGAAATCATCAGAACTCCGGGAGTCAAGTGGGCTTCCTTGGCCGACGGGGAAGGCTCGGTTTAGGTAATACACCAGCCACACGGCGCCATTATAGATACAGGTGAGTATGTTGCGATGGTGGAGTTTTCAATGAATAAAGCAAATGACGAGGAGAAACTTTTTAACGGTATTAGGTAAGGTGATAATGATCAGGTGTATCGCTGGCAGGTGTAGGGTTGCTGACGTCATCTTGGGAGAAATACTTGTCATTAATGATAAAAAAACAAAAAAGCACAGCCAGCCTCTCCTAGCAGCCAAGGTTTTATTTTGAGTTTGATATTGTTTGAAAAGTATGTTAAAGTTGTGGTCGTCATTTTGCAAGCCTTTACAAGACATTGTTCCCTCGGCAATGTCTTAACAGCGTCCGACTACGGCTTTCAGGTGTTTAAGAATCACGATTTTCAATATATATATATATATATATATATATATATATATATATATATATATATATATATATATATATATATATATATAAACCGGAAAGGTAGGGAAAGTTGAGTGGGTTTTTCATAGCTAGTTTTTTCTGATGTTTCACGTACTTTCACCTTATTTTCCCCGAAAATCGTAGCCCTAAAAACTATGGCCTTCTCTGACAGAGCAGAATAAAATATAATGCTTCAAATTACGCAGAGCAAATATTGGTTATTGAATCTGCACAACTATTTCGAAACAGAATTACACCACTGTATCCAAAACTACAAGTGCAGCGTACTAAAACACTATTTATCATAGGCGTTTTTCTTTTTTTTACGCTATCGTAAAGGGTCAGATTAAGTGAGGTGTAAAGAGGTACGTCCCAGAACCATGTAAATGAGTTTATCAATCCCGATATTGTAGAAAACCTCCATCGTGGCCTGCTGGCGGTAGATTTGCAGTAAGTTACAGCCTATTGTTAAAAGCTAGTTACATAGCCTAGGTTGAAATATGATGCTAAAAGTACACGAGGAAAGATAATTTTTAAAAACATGAAATATGGACGAGCTTAATTTAGGCAAGGTTGGGTTTCTGTATTGAGGAAAACAACGGGGCTAATGTTAGAGTGGTTCTGGCAATGTATCTTCGTTCCTCCTGTGCAGGCTCTCTCTGGGCAAAGACACCATTTGGTTATGAATGTTGTGGGCCACGGTGATCAAGGCTGCGGGGTAAGTTAGTATATCGACACATCAGGGCACCTGGGCCTGTGTCTGGAAGCTGGTGGCAAGTGCAAGGAATCAATATCAACCTTTCAGAACATTTTCGTAAGAATGAGCCATGTCCGTCACGGCTTTTCAGAAATGCCAAATGTAAGCAAGCATAAATACTTGTAGATTTTCTTGTACGTTCGTAAGTGAATAGTCGGATCCTTATCATAAGAGTGTTGTTAAGTTCCAGAACCAATTGGACTTTCATTTCTCGACAAGAATCATTTAGGCGTGCTATTAACTTTGTGTGCATTTTTCGTAAGGACCTATGGCTTCTCTATCGTCAGCCGCGTTCGTCTGTATTTAATCACGTTCGGTCACTGTTCTCTTGGTGAGGTAGGCTTTGTATGGTATATATGTTTAAGCTTACTGGATTTCACGGCATTGCCCTAAATCGGTTGCATACGTAAGCACAGCTTACATTGACAATACACAACGCCGTTATATATCTTATGGTAAATGAACTGTCATTCTAATTGTAAATACAAAAGCTCGGTTGACATTTAATTCTTAAAATCAGGCAAATTCTCTTCGGTGTTTTTAATACGCTTTATTTAGCAGAATCTGCTTGTCAAGAACTTATTGTTGTCCACACTTTCTGTAGACATCTTCACATCCATTTAACATATATTCAGTCTCACAATCTACAGTATTCCTCTATATTACCGTACTTAGTATCATACCATTTGTAAGGGCTCGTGGACTTAGAGATAGTTTTATTGGTAAGAACCGTTCATAAAACTCATCTGAGTATAGATTTCGAATTTGATGGCTGGCGATATTTCACTTTTTAAACCAGTTTTTTTTAATGTTAGCTGAGACCCTCATTAAGGCCATCCCATTAACGCTATATATATATATATATATATATATATATATATATATATATATATATATATATATATATATATATATATATATATATATCATAGAACATAAAAACCTCCAACAGCCAGGATCAAACCCAGGACCCCTGTGCAACAGGCGAGAGCGGTACCGCTACGTTGTGATCATAGCCTAGCGGCAGCGCTCCCGCCTGTTGCACTGGGGTCCCGGGTTCGACCCTGACTGTTGGAGGTTTGCATGTTCTACGAAGGTGCGCGTTCATATGCACTTTGTTCGTATGTATATATATATATCAGATGTCCATTTTATCGACTAACTCCTAGGGGTGGATGAACGTTCACAGCTGGCTTAACTGTGGACCGAATGCCTCAACTAGGATTCGAGCCTTTGCGATCGACCTTGGGCGGCCCGTGAAGGCGTCATGGTCAGGAACGCTAACCGCTACACCTTTAAAACCATCCACATCAGAACAGATTCCAGGGAAACTTAATGAACGATATATCAAACATTAACTTCTATTTTTGAAAGCAGAAATGATATGAAAAGGGCAACCCTGCTACTTTCAAACTGACGTCACTTTTTTTAAAATCAGGTAAAAAATTCATTGGTTAGTCCCAGTTATCTGTCGAGTTGTGTTCACTGCGGCACGGTTGTTGATATATGTCAACTTTACAACACAGTAATCGTAACTACATGAAAATGTTAGTAGGCATGCGAAGGGATACGCTCCTTAATGGTAATTATTTTTTTTTATGAAGGTAAAAAGTAAAGAAAATGGATCTAAGAATCAAAGTATGAAAAGTAAGCACAAATATTTCTTAAAATAGAAGTAGGTATTTATCTGGAGAATGTTAGAATTTAAGAATATGTACATAAAATGTTGCCATGAAAATATTGACATGGAATGTTACCATATGCCAGTCTAATTTATTCCACATGCTTGTCATTCGTGTGTGTGTGACCTTGCTTGTATTGTATGTCTTTTTCCTAATACCGCGGCTCACCAGCCAGGTTTTGGCGCCACAGCAGGCCCTTCTTCGAGGCACACCAGACATCTTTAGTGGCAGCACACTAAGCACCTACTCATGGTCCACTGGAAACCTTTTCGCGCCACACCAGTGGTAAAGTTCCACCATGTCAGGCTGTACGTTGTAGGGTGAAGAAATGGCTAGGCTTACATATCTAGCGAAAGGCTTATGAGTATTCATTCCGTCAAAATAACCACTTCTATTGTCCACACATCTCCATTTGTATGATTTACTAGCTAACTGTAAATCATTCTTCTTATCCGTGTTCATGTAATTCCAACCATCCAGTGTAGAGCGTTCAGTCGGTCGGGCTACAGTTGCCAGTACTGCAGTACCGTGTGTTAGTTTGTACAGACATGATCCGAACGCAGGGTAAATAATTACAGTCTACTTATTTAAACGCATTATTTACGACCAGTGATTCTAGGGAAGTTGGATGTATCACTTGACATATTGCGAAGGGTGAAATTTTACTTACGTGTATTTTCTAGTATTTTGCATGTGGGGCAAATACGTTTATTAGTTTTTAGTCGTTAAAAGGACCTGAAAAATATCCGTTTTCTGTATAATGATACGGGTAAATAGAATCTCTTAAGTAACGAATATCTAGCACAGCTGCGGTAAATATTAACTTGGTTGAATACATGAAAATTATGTATAGGGAGTCGGTCAAAGGATAAGATTTATAGCGTTCATTTTCATACGAATTCGTTTAGAAGCATGTGCGTGTGATAACATCTGTATTTGCTAGGTTTGGATCATATGTCTATAGTCACACCGAGCGAGTGAGTGGTTCAGTAACGACAAACAGGCAACGTTTTCCCCTCCCCAATGTTCCTCGTTGCATATAGCCGGGCGACACGCGCCAGTCAGACCCAGTATCTGACGGCTGTAGGCAGTCAGCCAGGCGCCCAAGTTATTCAGAACTGATGTCAAGGCCAGTCTTCGTCCTCCTGGGTTGGGAAAGAAAATAGGCGGGAGGGAATAAAAGCTTAGGGAGGTCAAGTAACGAGGCAAAAACAAAGGCGCTTAGATTTTACGATGTTACACAATACTGGCGCTCCTGATTGCATATCCTAGTGTGAACTCCGAAACGTGAAGAAACTTGATATACGGTCAACAAAGCGATATTTAAATGTTTCTTCAGTTTTTACGATATATATATATATATATATATATATATATATATATATATATATATATATATATATATATATATATGTATATATATATATATATATATATATATATATATATATATATATATATATATATATATATATATATATATATATATATATCCTTTGTAGAATATATGCCTGCTTCTCCCTGTCGGAAATATATGTAAATTCTCAGGAAGCAAATAAAAATCGTTAAAGTGCAAATGTAGTTGGTGGTGGTCGTGGTGGTGTGTGGTGATGGTAGGGGGTTGAGGTAGTATATCACGAAACAGTTTATGCTGCTGAGTTGCCCGTGATTGTAACAAGGGTTCACATAAGGGTGGCAAGTATATATCACAACGCACCTGACCGTTACACACTACACTGGTCTGTGGTCCGCCACCATACATACAGACTTCTGCCGTCTTTCTTTTCTTTTTTCGGAATGACAGTATGTATAGTTAATGTGGCTGTAATATGCGTCACGTTTTTGATAGCGACACTTGCACATATTTCATCAAGTTCTTATAATAACTTTTTTTTTTTGTTTATGTATAAATATTTTTGTACGGATCAATTTTTCTTTAGCTGGTAGTGTTGTTAAATCTGCCAATACAGAATATTTCTCGAGATTTCATGGAAATCTAGAGGCAGTTGCAAGGTTTTAAACAGTAATAACAACTTTATGTTATTTTCTAACATCATAACAAGTGACTTTACAGAGATCTAGTTGAAGGCATGTATGGTAATTTCATTTGTTGATCAAAAAAGCTAATTAATAAAATCAGAAATAGAACTATCCCTCTGCGATTTATGCATATTTTTATGTGCGTTTTAGACGAAAACATAAACATGACACTGAAAGGGAGGTAATGACGAACTTATCTAGTTAGAACGAAAGATTGCAGCGATACGTATGATGTCATGTCTAGTTTACAAAATCATACTCGCGTTTCGAAATTACTTTCCAATTTTCTCTGTCCTTGTGCGATGCAATTGCTCTGCATTGCGATGGTATTTACGAATGGGGAAAAAGTAGCCGGTAAAGGGTTAGACTGGCATTATTACTATGGATAAAAACAGTTGCTGGGAAGGTGAGGGCGTGAGTGTCGGCGGGCGAGGAGTGGGTGTGAGGTAAGCGTCCGGCCCGTCACGCGCGCCTTAACGACTAATGTAGAATCTTAATAGCCGGAAGGTGCAGCAAGAAACTAAATGTCACCTTATACTTCTGGTACCGACTGTATATATATATATATATATATATATATATATATATATATATATATATATATATATTTTTTTTTTTTTTTTCTTTTAAACTATTCGCCATTTCCCGCATTAGCGAGGTAGCGTTAAGAACAGAGGACTGGGCCTTTTTTGGAATATCCTCACCTGGCCCCCTCTGTTCCTTCTTTTGGAAAATTAAAAAAAAAAAAAAAAAAACGAGAGGGGAGGATTTCCAGCCCCCCGCTCCCTCCCCTTTTAGTCGCCTTCTACAACACGCAGGGAATACGTGGGAAGTATTCTTAATCCCCTATCCCCAGGGATAAGAATATATATATATATATATATATATATATATATATATATATATATATATATATATATATATTATATGCGCAAGGTGCACATGGGTGATGTGTTTCCGTGCGTCAGGATGTACATGTTTATAATTGCGCATTTTTTTTTTGTGTCTGTTTTTGATATATATATATATATATATATATATATATATATATATATATATATATATATATATATATATATATATATATGTGTGTGTGTGTGTGTGTGTGTGTGTGTGTGTTTGCGTTGTTTGTGCGTCTGCATGATTAGAGTGTGTGTGGAATTGCGTATATGTGTCTGTCTGTCTCTCTGGGTCTGTATATGTTTGTACATGCGTATGACTGCGTTTATTCATCTGCATTTACCACGTCTCCTTATAGTCCGTACTGTTGCTGATATTATCTTAAATTATTGTCTTTTTTTGCTTCACATCTATGACTACTTTTGCTTAGTGTCCTGTCGTTTTCTCTCTACTTTTGCTTAATGTCCTGTCGCTTTCTCTCTATTTTTGCTTTATGTCCTGTCGCTTTCTCTCTACTTTTGCTTAGTGTCCTGTCCTTTTCTCTCTACTTTTGCTTAGTGTCCTGTCCTTTTCTCTACTTTTGCTTAGTGTCCTGTAGCTTTCTCTCTACTTTTGCTTAGTGTCCTGTCGTTTTCTGTGACACGTTTAGATCCACTGGGGAGATAAATTGTTATAAGTGGGCCTGCCATCTTCCTCCCCTCTGTAGGTTGGGTTAAAGAGTCCAGCTTTTATCCTTCTCCACGTGACCTGCTTCCCTTGCTTCAGGTGCACTTTACTGAGGCAACAAGGTAATATATATATATATATATATATATATATATATATATATATATATATATATATATATATATATATATATTGACGTGCTGTCAGTGGATTGAATCAAGGCATGTGAAGCGTCTGGGGTAAACCATGGAAAGCTGTGTAGGTATGTATATTTGCGTGTCTGGATGTGTGTATGTGCATGTGTATGGGGGGGGGGGGGTTGGGCCATTTCTTTCGTCTGTTTCCTTGCGCTACCTCGCAAACGCGGGAGACAGCGACAAAGTATAAAAAAAAAAAAAAAAAAAAAAAAAAAAAAAAAAAAAATATTTTTTTTTATACTATTCGCCATTTCCCGCGTTTGCGAGGTAGCGTTAAGAACAGAGGACTGGGCCTTAGAGGGAAAATCCTTACTTGGCCCCCTTCTCTGTTCCTTCATTTGGAAATAAAAAAAAAAAAACGAGAGGGGAGGATTTCCAGCCACCCGCTCCCTCCCCCTTTAGTCGCCTTCTACGACACGCAGGGAATACGTGGGAAGTATTCTTTCACCCCTATCCCCAGGGATAATATATATATATATATATATATATATATATATATATATATATATATATATATATATATATATATATATATATATATGCAAAAATTACACAAGTAGCGAGCGTACAAAACATGCAGGTAAAACCACAAGGAAACAGCAAATACAAGGTGCCAGCTGCTTTTGTACGAATCCATGGTTAGGATTGAGTATAGCTCGAGAGAACCAGAATATAATATACCAGCCGCCACTGGGCCGGGCTGGCGGATGAATTAAGAAACAGGTGAAGGGATTAGGGCACAGGTCACCCTGGACGATCTCACCTCTCTCAGGTTACAAACTCAGGTCAGCCTATGTTCTGCGGAACGTATGTATTTAGTTTTTTTTTTTTTTGCCCATTTATAAAGTTGTCTAATTCATATAAACCAATATTTTGATTGATTTTGATATCTATGCTTGATAAAAGACGATTCAAACATATTTTCATCCATTACTTAGTTATTGTATGTGATAATATTTTTACAGTTATTTGAACCCTTTCACTTACTCGAAAGGTAAAACGATTTTTTTTTCATTGATTTACAGGAGCGACCCCATGAAACAGACTGGTCCGTGCACCGCCTTCCTAATACACTGAAATTTGATAGAAATCACGAAATTTCCTCCCAGCCAAAGAATATTAATTTGTTTCACCCAACAAAAATCGCTTGATTATAGCAATCCAACTGTTTTACGTTATCAAATTACGAATTTTATTCTCATTTAAAAATGGCCAGCCTGACTCATAATACACTTACTTTTCTACAGTAACTGTATTCATTTTCATGAGAAATTGACTAATATCAGTAATAAGAATTTAACACCTAGATAGCTCCAAAAATGCCGAGTTCTCTGAGGTACAATGTGTTTTGAATTCTGTGAGGCACAGTGTGTCATCACATTACCACTGTGGTGTACCTCATATAACCACTGTGGTGTATCTTACATTACCACTGTGGTGTATCTTACATTACCACTGTGGTGTATCTCACATTACCACTGTGGTGTATCTTACATTACCACTGTGGTGTATCTTACATTACCACTGTGGTGTATCTCACATTACCACTGTGGTGTATCTTACATTACCACTGTGGTGTATCTTACATTACCACTGTGGTGTATCTC
The DNA here is from genome assembly GCF_036320965.1 of Panulirus ornatus. Lineage (NCBI taxonomy): Eukaryota > Metazoa > Arthropoda > Malacostraca > Decapoda > Palinuridae > Panulirus > Panulirus ornatus. Next base: position 42,807,721 of record NC_092234.1, on the reverse strand, counting down.
ACATTACCACTGTGGTGTATCTTACATTACCACTGTGGTGTATCTCACATAACCACTGTGGTGTATCTTACATTACCACTGTGGTGTATCTCACATTACCACTGTGGTGTATCTTACATTACCACTGTGGTGTATCTCACATTACCACTGTGGTGTATCTTACATTACCACTGTGGTGTATCTCACATAACCACTGTGGTGTATCTTACATTACCACTGTGGTGTATCTCACATTACCACTGTGGTGTATCTTACATTACCACTGTGGTGTATCTCACATTACCACTGTGGTGTATCTTACATTACCACTGTGGTGTATCTTACATTACCACTGTGGTGTATCTCACATAACCACTGTGGTGTATCTTACATTACCACTGTGGTGTATCTTACATTACCACTGTGGTGTATCTCACATTACCACTGTGGTGTATCTTACATTACCACTGTGGTGTATCTCACATTACCACTGTGGTGTATCTTACATTACCACTGTGGTGTATCTCACATTACCACTGTGGTGTATCTTACATTACCACTGTGTTGTATCTCACATTACCACTGTGGTGTATCTTACATTACCACTGTGGTGTATCTCACATTACCACTGTGGTGTATCTTACATTACCACTGTGGTGTATCTTACATTACCACTGTGGTGTATCTCACATTACCACTGTGGTGTATCTCACATTACCACTGAGGTGTATCATCACATTACCACTGTGGTGTATCTCACATAACCACTGTGGTGTATCTCACATTACCACTGTGGTGTATCTCACATTACCACTGAGGTGTATCTCACATTACCACTGTGGTGTATCTTACATTACCACTGTGGTGTATCTCACATTACCACTGTGGTGTATCTCACATAACCACTGTGATGTATCTCACATTACCACTGTGGTGTATCTCACATTACCACTGTGGTGTATCTCACATAACCACTGTGGTGTATCTCACATTACCACTGTGGTGTATCTCACATTACCACTGTGGTGTATCTTACATTACCACTGAGGTGTATCTCACATTACCACTGTGGTGTATCTTACATTACCACTGAGGTGTATCTCACATTACCACTGTGGTGTATCTTACATTACCACTGTGTTGTATCTCACATTACCACTGTGGTGTATCTCACATTACCACTGTGGTGTATCTCACATTACCACTGAGGTGTATCATCACATTACCACTGTGGTGTATCTCACATTACCACTGTGGTGTATCTTACATTACCACTGTGTTGTATCTCACATTACCACTGTGGTGTATCTCACATTACCACTGTGGTGTATCTCACATTACCACTGAGGTGTATCATCACATTACCACTGTGGTGTATCTCACATAACCACTGTGGTGTATCTCACATTACCACTGTGGTGTATCTCACATTACCACTGAGGTGTATCTCACATTACCACTGTGGTGTATCTTACATTACCACTGTGGTGTATCTCACATTACCACTGTGGTGTATCTCACATTACCACTGAGGTGTATCATCACATTACCACTGTGGTGTATCTCACATAACCACTGTGGTGTATCTCACATTACCACTGTGGTGTATCTCACATTACCACTGTGGTGTATCTCACATTACCACTGAGGTGTATCTCACATTACCACTGTGGTGTATCTTACATTACCACTGTGGTGTATCTTACATTACCACTGTGGTGTATCTCACATAACCACTGTGGTGTATCTCACATTACCACTGTGGTGTATCTCACATTACCACTGTGGTGTATCTTACATTACCACTGAGGTGTATCTCACATTACCACTGTGGTGTATCTTACATTACCACTGTGGTGTATCTCACATTACCACTGAGGTGTATCTCACATTACCACTGTGGTGTATCTTACATTACCACTCTGGTGTATCTCACATTACCACTGTGGTGTATCTCACATTACCACTGTGGTGTATCTCACATTACCACTCTGGTGTATCTCACATTACCACTGTGGTGTATCTTACATTACCACTGTGGTGTATCTCACATTACCACTGAGGTGTATCTCACATTACCACTGTGGTGTATCTCACATTACCACTGTGGTGTATCTCACATTACCACTGTGGTGTATCTCACATTACCACTGTGGTGTATCTCACATAACCACTGTGGTGTATCTCACATTACCACTGTGGTGTATCTCACATTACCACTGTGGTGTATCTCACATTACCACTCTGGTGTATCTCACATTACCACTCTGGTGTATTTCACCGAGTTCGTAATGCTCCCATCTCCTCCTTGGCCTTACCTTGGATGCCCACCTGGATCCTGTGAAGGGTAAACACCCACCTTTCCTTCATGAGTACTTGCCTATGGGTTGTATGTAAACATCTCATTGTACTGTACGGGGAGGATGTTGTACACCCGTGGTGCCCCATCTCTGCTGTCCTCTTCTATCAAACGATAACTTAGAATTTATGTGTGTTGTTGTTTGCATTAACCATGTCTTCAGTCATTCCATCCCATGCCTCCATCACTTTTGTGCTATAAAAGTACGTCTTTACCTTCGTTTTTGCACGTTTCATGCTTAATAGATTTTCCATTATCCATATACTTGAAAGCTATTCTAATATTTGCCATTAGACGGTTGTTTCTGACCGCTCTTCTAATGTGGGACTCTGGCGACAGGTTAAGGACGGTGTCGACTCCTTACAAGCAGAATCCTGAAGCTTATATCCTGGTAGTTGATAATCTTAATGAAGCCTTCGTTCAATGTGTCCTGTCCTCATTTGCTTTACGCTCGCTTACTTTAGATTTCTTCTGCCCTGTTTGGGGTTTGGGAGGGTTCCCTTGTGATGTGATGCAGTCCACGCTCTTCACTTCACTCATGACTTTTTCATCAACAGCAAACATATTCAGGTAGGAGTTCATTACCTTCGGGCAAGTCAGTTACATAGATTAAGAAGAATAACGGTACCAAAACAAAACCCTGGGCCACTCCGCTGGTGACCTCGATCCATTTTGAAAAGGATCTGCTGATTTGCGTCCTTTTGTTCCCTTCCACTGAGACGATCCTCTGTCCAGTGAAAGAGTCCCCCTCTCCCCTCTCCCCTTATTCCTACCTGGTGATCCAGTTTCCTCATCAGCTTCCCATGCATTACAGCGTCAAATGCTTTCTGGCAGTCCAGATATGAACAATCCACCCAGCCTTCCTTTTTGTCTGAGGTAGAGCTGTGTGTGTGTGTGTGTGTGTGTGTGTGTGTGTGTGTGTGTGTGTGTGTGTGTGTGTGTGTGTGTGTGTGTGTGTGATAGTAATGATTGCATTGATAGTAATGGTGACAGTATATTGAATCAGCTGTAGCTACAGATGGAAAGGATACAGAGAAAATATACGTGTAAATATAGTTACCTGTTTTAAATTACCTAAGCATATGATATTAGGATGGAGTTCTCAACTCGTGTGTATGTGTGTGTGTGTGTGTGTGTGTGTGTGTGTGTGTGTGTGTGTGTGTGTTTGTGTGTGTGTGTGTGTGTATTACCTATATGTATCCTACTGCGAGGGTGTTTTAGACTGGTGCCGGCCGACCCATCTATTGAACTTTGTCTACTATCATACACTTCATAGACTTTTATGTGATGTCAGAACTCATAGTTGTAGAGAACAGATGTAAAGATGTGTTTTTGTAAGTGCTGGAGGAATGGAGGGAAGTGAATTTTTTTTTTCAGTTTTAGTTTTAAAATTTTTATTGTCTAGATAGACAAAGTATTTCAGTGCTAGTATGGGTGAAGGGAACATATCTAGGGGCAGGTAGAGGCATATATGTATAACTTACAGTAGGTACAGTACATGGACATAGGAAGGTGACAGGTGGGCCCTAGTGGGGGCCCAGGGATCCAAAGGATCCCCCTCCTGCCGTTAGAGAGGAGGGAGGTCTGGGATATATCAGATACATGATGTATACATGATATATACATGATATATACATGATATATACATGGTAATGAATAATGCCGACAGTAAACATAGGTAACAACATTTGTTGTAATACACAGCAAGCTCAGGGTACGTCATACATCTACAGAACATCTTTTTAACGTGACACTTACATTACATAAACATTTTTCATATACACTGAGGTGTGTATATGAAACAGGACACAGTGTAGCGTACTGTCGTTAACACTGATCACAATATGAAAGGTGCAAGATACGTTACATGTTGGGTGTATGGTTACAGAGTGTACTGACAACGAAGATGTTGTTGACATTGTTACAGTTATCGCCCCTGTCTACCCATAAATGTTATAGTTACCCATTATATCTTATTCAGTTTTCTTTGAGAAATTGTATAGAAACTGGAAGATGGCCAAGGTCAAGCCTCTCTCTCTCAGGACTGGCCACAAGAGGAAGATGTGATGATACAAAGCTGTTGGTAAATGTGTTATGTAATCTGTACACATCTCTCTCATTTCAATCCCTTACGTTATATAATTGAGGTCAGTGAATTTGCTAGAGTGATATTAAGTAAAGTAGTATAGAAAGAGATCTATGTATCAAGAATGATTGTTATTATTCATGTTGCGAGAGAGCCGTGTTTATATTGCTATTATAAATATATTTCTATAGATTTTAACTGTTGGTATTTGACCAATTTGAGAAGAAGGGAAAGAGTAGGTACAATTACGGCCGTCAGCTGTTAGGAGATAGTTAGCCACATTGTGAGGGAATCTGTGTCCAGCCCAAATCTCTCTGTTAACAGAAGCTGTTATTTCAGAGTTATCTGTTTTATAGGGCCTGTGGGCTGATTATACACCCTTTAATGTGGTAGGGGTGGAGGCAGGACGTAGCAACATTGGCAGCAGTACAAAGGTCAAGGTACAATACACGCTGGACGTCGTTGTTACAGAACGGGCTTACACTAGGCATGATTACACCAGGTGTTTACATACCTCAGAGACCATGGCGAATATTGGATAGCGTCAGAATATCGTCAAGGATATTGCTATCAATACAGAATATCGTCAAAGATATTGCTATCAATAAGGTCTTGACACAACTGTAGGAACAGTAAGCCGTGAGGTCTGGAATCACTGATGAATGAGGAAACATTCAGTGCAGATGTGCCTTACATTAGTTGAGAATGTTGTATGAAAGTAGAGAATGATCAAGATGGGGGCCACACCAGTGTAGAACTCCCTCCCCGTACAGTACAAGGGGTGGGGCCCCCACGAGTGTAGAACTCACCGTACAGTACAGGAGGTGGGACCACACCAGTGTAGAACTCCCTCCCTGTACAGTACAGGAGGTGGGGCCACACCAGTGTAGAACTCCCTCCCCGTACAGTACAGGAGGTGGGGCCACACCAGTGTAGAACTCCCTCCCCGTACAGTACAAGAGATGGGGCCCCACGAACGTAGAACTCCCTCCCCGTACAGTACAAGGGGTGGGGCCCCACCTGTGTACAACTCCCTCGCCGGAATCACACAATATATTTCATTCATCCCTTGTTATTGATACTGTTACATCACTTGTTTACATCATTTTCTTTTAACGTTTCTTACTACATTTTCTTGTCACCTCCGGTTGTTACATCTTTGTATCTCCTTTCGAGGAACTGTGCGCATCAGGCTAATTCAGAACTCTCAAGGGTATGATCAGATCACCCCTTCCTCTTCTCTCTTCCATGAAGGTCACAGTTAAGCCTGCCACCTCTCACTGTAACTAAAGTAATTTCACCCTTGTTGCCCTCCTCTGGATCTTTTCTATTAGATCTTTGTGCCGCCTTCACGGGCGTTGAGCAGAGCACCATCTAGGTATGGCCCGATGGAGCTAGACGTGACCAGCTCCCTGAATATAACGTTACCTTTGCCCTCGGATGCGAGTCCTACGTTTGCCAGCAGACGTTGACGGTGTTCCCTGAGGCGGGTCTGTGGCAACAGGTTAGGGACAGTGTCAGCTTCCGGACACTCTTTAACACACACACACACACACACACACACACACACACACGCACACACACACGTACACACAGCTTATTGTGTGGTCGACTGTCTCATGCTGTATATCGGTCCAGGATGCTCCCGGCCTTCCCGTGTGTCTCAAGCTGAGTTCTTTCATGGAAATGTAGGAGGGTTGTCACGCGTGACCTTCTCTTTAATCCACGTCGTCTGTCGCTCAGGTGTCGTCCTCTTGGTAACGAGTAATCCATTTGCTTCATGAGTATCTTTTCCAGTATTTGTATACAACGCACACGTCAGAGAGAATGGTCTGTATTTATATATATATATATATATATATATATATATATATATATATATATATATATATATATATATATATATATATATATATATATATATATATATATATATATATATATATTTGACCTGTTCCAGGACGTTTCTGGTCTTTGAAAAAACTGTCCCTCTCTCTCTCTCCACCTCACCACTGCTGGGGTCGTAGCGTCTTCCACTATGATAACACCTCCAAACTTGTAACTCCCCCCCCCCCCCACACACACACACACACAGACTCCCATAACATCCTATACAACCCCCGAATCCCTTAGCCTCGTTATGTCCTCCTTAACTAACAACCCAGTCCTGATAGATCCGTGGAAGAGATATGCATCACCTCTTACCCTGCGGACAGTTCATATATTTTTTGGTCAAACTTTCTCCCTTCTTATCCTGCCATATTCGTTCCGGCTCTCACGTACTCTCCAGATGTTGGCTGGCCGGAGTGTGTCGCTCCCTCCATCTCCTTCACAATTCATTCCTAGATATGTTTCTCTATTTTATATCTTTTATTGAGCCACTTTTTTGTTTTTTACTTTTCCTTCAACCGATCTCGTATTTCCAACTCATGGTACCCCATGTTCTTCCTCCTTCATTATCGATTTCACAAAAACACATTAGAACAGTGACCAGTATCATGGCTACTGAACTTCATCTCCCCAGTTTTGTGCGAGGTGAAGTTGTTTTCTTCAGCTCTGTGTGTACTTTTCTACCTTCCTAACTTATCTTCTTCAGGTCTGGTTTCACCTCCGTTCTTCCTGTGTCCTCATTGACCCCGTAGATCAAACACAGGCATTTACACGATCACTTCTTCCTAATTGGTATGATTTATGTATTATTCTCAGTGTCAGCGCCTCTCTGTGTGTGTGTGAGGATTAGATGTGGTAATGATGATGTATCCAGCCGCTCTGATTGTGGTGGTGCGCGTGGTGACGCGGAAACGGGAGATGCTGTGTGAGAATTCAGATTCTCGACAGTCTCTCTCTCTCTCTCTCTCTCTCTCTCTCTCTCTCTCTCTCTCTCTCTCTCTCTCTCTCTCTCTCTCTCTCTCTCTCTCTCTCTCTCAGTAACTCACTTCCCTCCCGGTATGAGGGGTCTGCCATCACCGAGGAGTGAATGTTCCCCCCTCGCTCCAGGTGGTGCGGTGCCATGCCACGTGTGGTTGCCTCATGCTCATCTTTGTATAGAGGGAGTTCTACACTCGTGGGGCCCTACCTCTTGTACTGTACGGGGAGGCAGTTCTACACTAATGAGGCCCCATCTCTTTTACTGTACGGGGAGGGAGTTCTACACTCGTGGGGCCCCATCTCTTGTACTGTACGGGGAGTGAGTTCTACACTCGTGGGGCCCCATCTCTTTTACTGTGCGGGGAGGGAGTTCTACACTCGTGGGGCCCCATCTCTTGTACTGTACGGGGAGTGAGTTCTACACTCGTGGGGCCCCATCTCTTTTACTGTGCGGGGAGGGAGTTCTACACTCGTGGGGCCCCATCTCTTGTACTGTACGGGGAGGGAGTTCTACACTCGTGGGGCCCCATCTCTTGTACTGTACGGGGAGGGAGTTCTACACTCGTGGGGCCCCATCTCTTTTACTGTACGGGGAGGGAGTTCTACACTCGTGGGGCCCCATCTCTTGTACTGTGCGGGGAGGGAGTTCTACACTCGTGAGGCCCCATGTCTTGTACTGTGCGGGGAGGGAGTTCTACACTCGTGGGGCCCCATCTCTTGTACTGTGCGGGTAGGGAGTTCTACACTCGTGAGGCCCCATCTCTTGTACTGTGCGGGGAGGGAGTTCTACACTCGTGGGGCCCCATCTCTTGAACATTCTCTAGTGTCATACAGCTTTTAAGATTCATGTAAAGTGTCTGCATGAACCATGTCCTCCGTCATTCCGTTCCTTTCATCCACCGCCTCTCTTATACCATAAAAGTACACTCACTCACCTGCAGCTTTTTAAACACGTTTCTTGCTGGCTTTCATGTCACGTTTTCTCGCTGCTTTCTCCCACCACCATCACTCGAAGAACTGTTCACACAGCCCACGTCATCGATTGCTTTTAAGAATTTATAGTTTTGAGATCAGGTCACCCCTCGCTCTTCTCTCTGGCAAGGTAGGTAGATTGTAAAGGCCTCTTCCTTATATTTCTCTTTTCCCATCATTTCTGGTGCCATCCTTGTTGCTCTGCTCTGGACCTCCTCCACTGGTCGTATAGTGCCTCCGTCGTTGCTGTTTGACACCTGTCATGCCACCGTGGTCTGGGAGCGGGGTGTGAGGGACGGGAGGGAGGTCGGCCGACTTGAGCAGCTGACCGACCAGCGGGCGCGCGTAGGGTCGCCCTATTGGGTGTAACTCACATCCATTTGCTGATGTGTGGCACGGGCTGTATATGGCGCGCCCGGGAGGGGGCGTGGTGAGCGCCATAGTGATGGCCTTCCCTGGCAGGTGGCGGTGACGTGCGCGTGCTTGCCGACCCTCCAAAAGTGTAGAGAGTGAGGAGAAGAATCATTGTCCCTCATCTCACCTCCCACACCCCGCCCCACTCCACCCGTCGTGTGCACGGTGGTGCTCGCCTGGGGCACGTGATGGCCGGCTAACCTTAGCACCCCCGGGTGAGGGGAGGGGAGGAAGAGGGGGGGATGGAGATGGACGCCCTTACCATAACTGTTGGTGACGAGGTTACGAGGGTCCAGCTTGTGTTGTTGTTGTTGTTAGTCCGTGGTTCAGAATGCTGGGGTTGTAGGTGGTGGTAGTGGGGAGGAGGGAAGAGGTGGGGGTTGTGTTGTCCAGGTGTGTCAGTTGGTGTTGGTGGGGGAAGAAGGGGGGCACTGTGATGGTGAGTGTGGTCGCTGCACTGGGCATGGAGGAGTATTACCACGGGACGCAACCTGCTGGTGAGGGTGTGGTACGTGGGAGACCGCACTCACTGTTGTAGGACGGGGCCATGACTTCCTCTTAAGGTCAAACGTAATGACGAACTTCAAGTCGTAGGTGCAGTTGATATGGAATTAAAGATTCAGAAAAGAGATGGTTATTTACCCAACTCGATTATTTCCACTGAGGAATATTGGTCATGATGCCGTTGTCCTTACTGGGGAGGTGAGGGTGAGCTGCCGTTGACCAGCCGTCTACACACACACACACACACGTGTGTGTGTGTGTGTGTGTGTTGGCGTGTAGTGCGTGTAAGTACTTATGTGCACGTTTTAGTGGACCTCATACAAGGTGTGAGTTCGTTTCTGTGTCAGGAATTAACTCAAGAATTATGGTGTAAATAATTTGTTGCGTAAGTAGTTGTTTTGCGTCAGTCATGCACTAAAGCGTAAGTCAGTTGTGAGTGTACTTGTTTGTGTTATAGTGTGAGTCAGTTATGTGTGTACTTGTTTGTGTTATAGTGTAAGTCAGTTATGTGTGTACTTGTTTGTGTTATAGTGTAAGTCAGTTATGTGTGTACTTGTTTGTGTTATAGTGTAAGTCAGTTATGTGTGTACTTGTTTGTGTGTCTCAGGCACCGAAGTGTACGTGATACTTTGTCTCGGAAGGTAGGAAATGTAAGCACCTTTTTATCTCAAGCACCAGAGGGTGTGAACTTCTTCGTCTCACAAATACCGAATCGCGAATATTTCTTAGTCTGAAGCGCTCAAGTGTAAGGACTTGTTTTCCTTACGAGCACGTAAGTGTGAGTGCTTGTCTCTCTCAAGCACTGCCATGTACGTACTTGTCAGTGGGTCTCGCTTAACGAGCGATGTGCCTTCCTGAAGAAAGGTCTTGTTCACTGAATTCCCGTTTAACGCGACCCAGTTTCCTCGTAGCATCAATACATGATCAACGCTCTGAGATGTGTGTCCCACGCTAAAAAAAAAGTTTACGACCAACCCAAAAAACAACCCACGACGTAAACTGAGATGTGGTACAACCTGAAGAATCCACACCCGACACCCTCATCTGATAAGCAGGTTTTTTTTTTTTTTATAATTTTCCTTTTATAGGTACTGACTGAACGTGGGTGGTGGCCTTCCTCCCTCCCTACCTCAAGGGAAGTGGACCCGCCCCAAGACAGTTTAGACAACACAACAGCAATCGCTTGGCCATCACAGGTGTCACCAACTTGTTCTGTGTTTTCTTTTTTTTTTTCCCTTTGATGTTGTTATCAGTTTGGGTGCTTACTGTGTGCGCACGGTTGGGGAGGAGGGAACAAGTCCAGTACTTCTGCAGATAACACTCAGGTCTTCATCACCTAACGCGGGTAGCGCAGGGGTTCACAACTTTAATATGTACGTAAACCCCTTTCTTTTCCTTATCTTCGTGTGGACCGCTGGTGTACGGACCAGATGGCAGGAACCCTTGCTGTAGGGGATCCAGTTCTGTTTCCAGCGTAATGGCGTTCGTCATCTCTGGAACGAGACGTGATCGTGGTGACCTCCTGTTCCAGGTATCTTCATCCTGGGACGTTGCAGAGGTGGCTACGTACGATCCTGAGGCTCATCCCTGCGAGGGGTCGAGGTATCGTTGGAGGAGCGACGAGGAAGAAAGAAAAAAATTAAAAGATCGTAGGCGATGTACATTTTATGCCGGTCACAACACATCGCTGGATTCCCAAATCCTTCCCGGCTTACTTGCTCAGCCAGGTTGGGACGGCTGGCTGGTCACTCATCCCACCCATGGGACATGTGGGACGTGTGAGGACCTGACGCGAGTAATTCATTCTCGCGATTATTAAACGGTACATCCGACCGACTTTTGATTTACAGTGCAGGAGGGACGGTAAATTTCCTCCATGCGTGTAAACTTTGCAGTAATGGTGGTTCGAAGTGTGATGGTAGGAATAGATCAAGATAATACATTACGAAATTATAGCGATGGTGATCAGAAAGCGTCCATGACAGCAAAGACCATTTTCTTTCGATAAGAAAACGGTGAAGACAGCAACGATTTTTCTACTGGTAAGAAAATGGCGGTGATACCAAGATAGAAAAACTGGTTATGGTAAAACTATATTGATGGTAACAAGGTATATAGAACGCAGGAAGTTATAGAGAAGGTTATGGTAATGTTATGGGAATGTTATAACAAAGAAAACTTATGATGGTATGGGTGAAAGAAAACGATAATTTAGCATAGAGAAAGCAGTTCTTGATATGGGAGTGAAAACGGGAATTATGAAGTCAAGGAAACTATAATGTTTGAGAGAAAACGGAAGTACGGTATAAGAGAAAACTACGAGAGAAAAAAATGCAAGTATAAATGAGAAAAAAGAACGGATGGGAAGAAAAGGAAAGTGGTGTTATAGAAAACTGATGTTGGTATGGTTGAGATAATACATAGATTGTGGGATAAAGGGGGGAAGAAAACTGACATACACCAGCGAGAGGAAAGTGTGATAAAGTTTGACATAAAGAAAGTAACGCTAGTGTGCAGGAAAAACTGACCCAAAAAGTAAATAAAGCAATTTCTTCCTTGACTCACGATACATGTTATACTGTATACACTGAGTTACCCTCTTACCTCGGAGGCAAGATAGTGTGAGGCGGGGAGAGCGGGGTCAGGCGGATATGATCCGTAACGTCCCCGGCCGGTAGCGGACCGATAACGGACGCTTAGTAACCGCATCAATTTGTCTCGGTCTCAATCATGGTAGACCCAACCCGGCGGTGGGTTAATGTGGACGTCATCCCTCACCACCGCCACCACCAGCGCCGCGGCGTCTCTATGTTGTTATGCCTGACGCACGGCCGCGCTTCCCTGACCAGCAGACCCGGGGAGGAGGAGGATGTGGTGCCTCTCCTTGTCGTACCCTCAGCACGAGTGGCGGGATCCTGAGCCACTGCAGGAGATGGGCGTTGACGACGTCATTCAGTCCGGCGTTGTTCGAGGCGTTTTGAGACACTGACGGCCATAACCAGGGGTGGGGTATGATGATAGAGACTTGTGAGATGGTATGGTCCTCACATCTGCCGGGGAGACGGTATGGTCGCGTTCCTCCCTCCTCACGGGAGTAAAACTCAACAACTGAGATGGTACAACACTGGTGTTAATCTCTCGTCCGGGGAGAGAGAGAGAAAATGTTATAAGCTGATGATTCCCTCCAGGAGAGAAAAAAAAGGAAATACGATGATACTTAGACATGATGAATGAGAGGAATGTATTCGTCCTTCAAGAGGAGAGGGAAACACTTTAGTATTGTATTACTCTATGGTGGGGGGAAATAATATCCTAAGTATAAGTATATTACCTCGTCCTGGGGGGAAAAAAGGCCACTTACGGGGAGGTATGATATTCGTCCACCGTCCTGGTTGAGGGGGAGTGTGTGTGTGTGTGTGTGTGTGGGGGGGGGGGGGGGGGGACATGACCATGTGAGAATGCTTGCCGTTCTTGCATAGTGCATAAAGGCGTCCGCAGGCACCCCCAGCAGACGCTCGTGTTGGTATTCAAGAAGAAGGAAAAAGGACAATGATTAATTGATTTCCCAGAACTAAAGGTGTGTCGATGTTGCATTATTGACTGAGCCAGGCAAGGTCTGTAAGGTGTGTGTGGGGGCTAGGCTCTGTTGGAAGACAGATGTGTGTGTGTGTGTGTGTGTGTGTGTGTGTGTGTGTGTGTGTGTGTGTGTGTGTGTGCATATTTGTACATTAGCGCCATGACAGGTATATGGGACATGTGGGATGACAGGTGTGTGGGAACCTGTTTTATTGCAGGTGTTTTATGGTGTAACAAGTGTTTGTAATGATAGTCGCATGTACGTACAGATGGACAAATACATGGACGGACACTTGACCAATCTGTAAGGCTCGAGTTTAAGAGGTGGGAAGGCCCCACAGTTATGACCTCTGTGATTAGCAGGACTTTCCATACATATAATCGTCGTACATTTTAACATGTGGGAGGAGTTACATTCTAGCAGACGGATGGACTAGCAGGCTCTCTACAGGTATGGACCTACGGTTGAACAGGTGCGTGGACTTAACAGTCAGTATGGTGGACCCAGTTGAGCAGGTACGGATCCACAGTTTAACAAGCATGTGGCCATACAGTCGTTTCATGGTGCGTGGATCACCCTCTTCAGAAACATTGGCTCGTGTGATACTTTAACAAGTCTCTCTCTCTCTCTCTCTCTCTCTCTCTCTCTCTCTCTCTCTCTCTCTCTCTCTCTCTCTCTCTCTCTCTCTCTCTCTCTCTCTCAGTGAGTCCATTCATCAGGCACGAAGTTCTTCTGGGAAAAAATAGCGGAACGAAACTTGAAAGGGAAGGTAGCGACCCAGATCAAGGAATTTCTAACTCATGCTAGGAAGTAAAGGAGACACCAGCGAGTGAAGGTGTATCGTCAGGTGTGCCGCGAGGGAGGGCAGCATTAACTTGAGTAATACTGATGCTGGTGATAACAGATACTGATAAGGAAACAGGAAAAAATGATTGTCAGATGTTTTTGCGGATTACGCCACTGTCAGTGAAGAGATAGGAGCAGAAGATAAATAAAAACATACATTGACTTAATAATCATTAAAAAAAAAATTTCGTCGGGAGAATCTTGAGGTATTTATCGCAGATAAGGTCAAAGTTATTGTAAGGTTAACAATACAGGCTGCGTCTTGGAAGGGACCAGCGAGGAAACATGTGGAAAACGAAACGGCGTCACAAACCTTTGAGTTCTCATTAATGCTAGACTTTTGTGCTACCATGATGGAAAAACTGGTATCTAACGAGCTGTCATTTATCTTGCTGTCGTGCAAGATGTTCAGCAAAGGAGCAACGTTATTACATCTTGTTATCATGCGAGATATCAATGAACGAATTGTGTTGAACACTCTATCACACAGTGAACACCGATACATCTTGTTATGCAAGGGATCGAACCCGGAACAACTTTCAGCACGAGATGTCTGATGTTGCAGCTGTGATACATCTGGTGATCATGTGAGTGATTAGCTACGAGCAGGTTGATCGGAAGGCGACTCATGTTTCACATTAATCACCCCTCGCTCATCACAGGGCGTCCCAAGAACCAGGAACTTGTGCACGCACTACACCTCGCTGGCAGGAAAGTAATATCTAGCCTTCTGCACCGATCTTGAGGAAATCATAGATTGGGTAACTTACCTATTATTTTTTTTTTGATCACTCGTTGGGTAAGTTGAAAAAGTTGGTAATGCGTTACTGCAAGGATGGACGATTGGATGTTAGCGAGGTTTGGTCTCCGGGAGACGAATAGCGTGAGGGTTGAGGTGTCACGCTTGTCGTGTGTGTGTGTGTGTGTGTGTGTGTGTGTGTGTGGCAGACCTGCTAGTGGGCAGCAGTTCGACTCGCTGCCTTCCCGTCGGACGGGTATATTCGCTGATGTTGTAACTGTTGTTTGTGGGCGGATCCCTTTATGGGATGCATCCGCTCTTGTTTTAACCTCAGGATTTTCCTCGTGGGATGTATTCTTTGTTGTTGTTGTGGTGGTGGTGGTGGTGGTGGTGGTGGTGGTGGTGGTAAGATCCCTTTTATGGGGTTGTACTCCTCATTGTGGTAGGATCTCTCTGGTGGTTATATTCATTACTGTGGTGGTAGGGTTCCCTCTATGGGTTGTATCCATTGTTGTGGCATGATCCCTTTATGGGTTGTATTCTTTGCTGTTGTAGGATCCCTCCATGGGATGTATTCGTTGTTCAAGTTGCTTTTACAGGATCCCAATATAAGATGTATGAGATGTATTATTGTAGCCTCAGAATCCCTGTATTATTGTATCCTCGGGATCCCTGTATTTCTTCCAAGTAATGATAAGTATAAGTAGACGACTATTACTTATATTCCATTGGCAGGATGTTGGCTCGAAGGACGATCATCAGGACCCAGGTTATCGTCGCTTGGTATAGGCCACTTCTTGCCCCTAATCTAGAGCCGTGTTCGGAGCAGAGCTCAGCTGGGAATCAATAATGAGCGGGGTGGCGTTTCCTGATGAATCGCTGATTTAGATTTCAGATGCGCGAGACACAGGGTAAGGCCCATCTCACCATTATCATACGGCCATATTAGAATTCAGGAGGAGACACGATGGCAGAGGAGTCCCTCCCGGTGGCTTTCCCACCCTATTCTTTTTTCTGATGTCATGCTCAGCGTCCAGTGTGATTTATCATATTAAGTGAGGCCGTTTTCGTTTTGGGCAGCAACCTGAGGTTATATACCTGTAAGTCTTCGGCTGGTTTTTTGTGTGCATTCAGTTGGTTCCTTGGCTGTCGGCGTCACCACGCGCTGGGTCCTTCGGCCGTTACCATGACCGCTCGTTGGGTCGTCGGGCTGTCTGTACCACCATTTGGTTGGTTGTGAGGCCGTCAGCATTACCATTCGGTAGGGTCTTCGGCTGTCAGCACCACTATTCAGTAGCTTCAGTAGCTGTCAGCACCACCATTCCTAAGGCTCGCTCCGTCTGCATGACTAAATCGACCAGCTGGAGGGAGGGTTTGGGCTCGGTCGAATGTTAAGCCGGGAGAGCCACAGTGGGTGGCTTCGTAGCAGTACATAGCATTCCTAGAAACCTGATCCCGACCTGCCACGTCCTGCTGAGATCTGACCAGGCCATTGTAGAGATGATGTTCCTGCAATCCATCAGTCATGAAGTGAGCTAAGTGCATGGGTGAATGGTTCATGAGCGTCAGTAGCAAGCGAATGTGGTGGGTGGTTCGGTCTCAGGTCCTTAGGGCGGGGGATTTCGGCCGCTTCTCTGAAGCCTCAGTAGTTTCGAGCATGTATGTATATACAGCTCAGGAGAGAGGAGTACTTGGGAGGAGCAGGAGGTGTGGTCTTCAGTTATTGTAGCAAGGCACACGGTCGATCGTCGGCATACTCTCATCATACACACACACACACACACACACACACACACACACACACACACACACACACACACACACATATATATATATATATATATATATATATATATAGCAGGATGATTTGTCAGACAGTAGATTTGACCAGATCTATTTCTAATTCAACTCGTAAGTTTGATTCTGAGTCTGTGTCATCAATAGAATCATGCGGTGAATATGCGTTTATACTGAGAAACTGCGTTAAACTTTATACAGTAAGCTACTGTATCACTTAGGAAGATTATACACCAGACTTCTGTTTCTCGTGCGACAGACAAGTAGCCACTGCTGTCTGCTCTTGTCTATATGATGCAGCTTAGTGGCTACTTCTGCCTCATGTTTGTCTTCCTCTTAAGCACACATACATCCGCAGGCTGGTCTGCAGTGCTGGGGCACCACAGTCCTCAACAGGTGTTTCGTCATTCTGGTAGTAGTGGGTTGCAGTGTCTTACAACACCTGCGTGGCCAGGTACCAGTCTGCTGGTTGTGCCAGCTCCACGAAGGGCGACTGTGTGACCTCCTGAGGACGACGCTACCACCTCGAACGCGACGATGCGAGTCTTCAGCACGACGATGAAAACCTCTCCGGCCTTTGACCTGGCCCTTGAGGTCAAAGGCCAGGCCGTCATATCCAAGGGTCGTACCCTGGTGATCGAGCCATTATGTGCCATACGACAAGACTGCGGTAAACCAAATGATCGGTAAAAGTCCAATAGCCCTCCAAAAAATCCGGCTCTGTTGTTCGCTATCGTCCATCGGCGACCCACACCTAACCCATCGGCCGGCGGAACAGCGGTACGGTGTGGCTCCAGCAGCCCGCCGTAACTGGCTCAATAACTCACCATCCAGCGGGTGTTTCGCAGGCATTACCACAGGCCAAATGAGGGAGAAACAGCGTTAGTTATGGCACCGGCGCGGAGGCGTTAGCTTCACCGTTCACGACGGTAAATGTGTTTTGCATCGTAATTTCATCAGCGTCGGCGGTGCGGTGGCTGGGACGGTCTCTACCTCTACCTGTACTTGATCCCACCTCTGGTGATGTCGTGGACGATTATAGAATGAGCTACTGTCGATCTACGGTCTGTGGTTCATCTACCAGTTTCTCGTCCACAATTACCAGATTTGACCAATTGGAGCTTTTAGTATTCGACGTTTTTTTTGAACTGTCAAAGTCATGTCACTTTCTAAACGCATTAGAATTGTTTATTGAGGCTCAGTGCCGTGTCAGGCTTCGTGGTGTTGGCGTGGTGGTGGGGATCTGTCATTCCCGGCCCCAGTGTGGTCTTGTATCCTCACATCATTGTGTTTGAACAGTTGTGGATGAGGAGAGAGACGTGTTTAATGCCATGCACCGCCGCATGATGACGTGGGCGGCTAAATGTGTTCGTCCATGTGATTCCATTCGTCTTGCTGCTTCACAACTTTGTCCCTTAGCTGTCGTAGGAAAATGTCTGGTGGTGCAAAGTATAGTAGTATTACACAGACATATCTCTCCATGTTCGTTGAATTCGCGCGGTACTCGGGAGAGGAACAGTAATCATGTACAGTAATCGTGCGGTAATCAGGAGAGGAACAGTAATCATGTACAGTAATCGTGCGGTAATCAGGTGAAGATATGGAGGTCTTGTGTAATATAACACGACATGCGCGACCACACATCGCTCGACGGCTGGGCTCCGGGTGGCGATGCCCGTCGCTCCGAGTTACGATGGTGCGTCGCGCAGCACCCCCTGGGGGGGGGGGGGGGGATGTCGGTGTCCAGCAAGGTTCTTACGACTGTCGTAGTTCAAGGCAGTCGGACGTAACGATAGCCAGGTGTGTGTGTGTGTGTGTGTGATCACTTGAGCTAGCGGGCCACATGGTTATGGTGTGGGGGCGAGGTATTCCAGGCACACGACAGGCCTGAGTGTATAGAGTCGTACAAAGGTGAATGTGAGGCGAGCTGACGAGGTTGTACTGAAGGCCACATGTGCTCAGAAGATACGCTGATAATTGTTAGGTAATCATTCAGTCAATACATAGACAGAGGCACATAGTACTGGCTGGGGTCACATCCCATATTGATGTAACACAGGCTTCTGGGTACACGTGATCTGGCACTAGACTACTGATTCAGTGGGTCCTGGTATTTGACTATTGATGGTGTGTGTGTGTGTGTGTGTGTGTGTGTGTGTGTGTGCTCTCCGGCACCGGTCTACTGGTGCGCTGGGGAAGGAGCGCATCCTCGACCGCGAGTCTTGATGGTATGACACGGGAGTCACCCCGGTGTGCAGGAGCTGCTCACATCTCACTGCAGTACACTCCGTACGGCGCGCGACGTCTCACCGTCAACGCATCGTTTATCCTGAAATACATCGTTAACGCGACCCGTGCGTCAGGCGCGTCACACAACACGTCTGCCGGCGTCAGTGCCATTTCCTACAACCCCGCCGCTGTGTTCTCCTCGGCCGTCGGTGACGCAGCTTTCCCATGGTCGTAGATCTAAGGAACATAGCTCTGGGGGTCATCAGTATTCATCAAACACGGTGGGGATTAGTATCGTGCACATGTTAAGGAGCCAGAGGGCTGTGAGGCGTAAGAAGGCGCGGCTCATCCTCACCTCTGGGGCCTGGCTTGGTCGGGTGTCGAGGGCGCTGTTCTAGTGGTTAGATGGATTCGACGGGTCTTAGCGGGGAAAATTATAGGGAAATACTCAAGGGAATGTGGCAGTACGAGGAAGACTTGGTGGTCTATGACCAGCCAGGTTATCTGCTGAAGGACAGTACATGGGAGGGACAGGTAACAAGAGACCTGATGGTCCATGACCAGGTTATCTGCTGGAGGACAGTACATGGGAAGGACAGGTAACAAGAGACCTGATGGTCCATGATCATGTTATCTGCTGAGGACAGTACATGGGAAGGGACAGGTAACAAGAGACCTGATGGTCCATGACCATATTATCTGCTGGAGGACAGTACATAGGAAGGGCAGATAACACAGAGACCTGATGGTCCATGACCAGGTTATCTGCTGGAGGACTGTACATGGGAAGGACAGATAACAAGAGACCTGATGGTCCATGACCATATTATCTGCTGGAGGACAGTACATGGGAGGGACAGGTAACAAGAGACCTGATGGTCCATGACCAGGTTATCTGCTGGAGGACAGTACATGGCAGTAACTGGGGAAAGCAAATACGACGCGGTTATCTGCCCGAGGACAGTAACAGGACCTTACTTCCCTGCAATGTTGGTGAAAGTTACTGACTCAGAAGAGGAAGAGTATGAGCGTATATGTATGAGGTCCTGAAAGAACAGAGACAGAAGATGTACATAGCTTGGTCGTCTTTACCTTGGTGGCTGACCGACTGAGCTGCCATACGTATATACCCGCATGTGCAGCCTGGTTCAGGTGTGCCCACACCACTCATTGCGCATCGCAGAGCACCTCATGCGCAGCACGTCGTCCTCATGCGCAGCGCATCGCCCTCATGCGCGACACGTCGTCCTCATAAATTACCTGGGCAAGGTAGTTGAAGAAATTAGCATTCTGTCCACGACGTATCTGATATATAATACAAAGACCTGGGCCTGGGGAGAGTCAAGGTGGGCGACAATACACATTAGCGCCCCAGAAGGAGGGACATGAAGACGACAACACGACCCACACTCCAAGACTGAGAGGCGCAAACACAACAGCATCGCGACTTTACTAACAAAGGAGGAGAAACACGAGGATGCCAGCACGACTTACCGTTCAAGACGAAGCCACAGGAACGACGAAACGACTCAATAATCCAAGACAGACACACGAGGGTGACACGACAGGCCTTGCCATCTAGGACTCGCTGGCACAGAAACGACCACATAGTTGACGCGAGGCAGCAGACGTCGTGGAGGAAGGGGCTCTGGGCCGCGACAACCACAGGGGCGAGGCAGCAGACGTCGTGGAGGAATGGGCTCTGGGCCGGAACGACCACAGGGGCGAGGCAGCAGACGTCGTGGAGGAATGGGCTCTGGGCCGAGACGACCACAGGGGCGAGGCAGCAGAAGTCGTGGAGGAAGGGGCTCTGGGCTGAGCCTCGAAGGTCACCTTTAATGCCACTGTAATTATTCCTTAAATTTTTATCTGTGGTCTCGGACGGGCTGTTCGCCCAACCGGACGCGACCGGTAAGCGTTCGCGTCCGCCGCCGGTGTGGCCGGTATAGCGAGCCGCTTCGCACGACGGAAGACCGGACCCCTCCAGAGGGCCGGAGCTACCACGCGGACGGCGTGGCTGCCCAGCGTCCTCAACGATTACAGGAAAAAAAATCGGAGAATCCCGAAGTGTTTACCTCAAGGCAATCGAACCTCGCAGACGCCTGGTAGAAGACGCGTAACGTCCAGCACTGGTGACGAGGGGCGTCACACACGACACCAGATTCTTGGTTCTCAAAGCCCACCACGCCACAAGCTTGACCTGCCGTGAATATGGAAGTAAATACATGTTTCCCCTGAGTCGTGGAGGACAGTATGAATTTACCCTGAGTCGCAGAAGACAACACAGACCTTCTCTTGAGCTGAAGAAGACAAGATGAAGTTTCCTCGAGTGGTAAAAGACAACATAGACTTTCCCTTCGTTGCAGAAGACAGCACAAACTTTCCCGAAGTTTGTAGAGGACAGCACAAGCTTTCCCGAAGTTTGTAGAGGACAGCACAAGCTTTCCCGAAGTTTGTAGAGGACAGCACAAGCTTTCCCGAAGTTGTAGATGACAACACAAGCTTTCCCGAAGTTGCAGAGGACAACACAAGCTTTCCCGAAGTTGTAGATGACAACACAAGCTTTCCCGAAGTTGCAGAGGACAACACAAGCTTTCCCGAAGTTGTAGAGGACAACACAAGCTTTCCCGAAGTTGCAGAGGACAACACAAGCTTTCCCGAAGTTGTAGAGGACAACACAAGCTTTCCCGAAGTTGCAGAGGACAACACAAGCTTTCCCGAAGTTGTAGAGGACAGCACAAGCTTTCCCGAAGTTTGTAGAGGACAGCACAAGCTTTCCCGAAGTTTGTAGAGGACAGCACAAGCTTTCCCGAAGTTGCAGAGGACAGCACAAGCTTTTCCTAAGATGGAGAAATTATTCATCCGAAATTAACATGTCCAGATATCGGTTCTCATAGAATAAAAGATGTGAGACAAGACAGTGAGGAAAAAGATCTATCTATCTATCTCTCTATCTATCTATCTATCTATCTATCTATCTGTCTATCTATTTATCTGTCTATCTATCTATCTATCTATCTATCTATCTATCAATCTATCAATCTATCTATCTATCTATCTATCTATCTATCTATCTATATATATATATATATATATATATATATATATATATATATATATATATATATATATATATATATATGTAATATAGCATCGTTTTTGACCTGGTACGGAGGCAGTGTTGGCCCAGCAAGATGGCGACTGTACCGGCCATGACACCAAGTGTTCAGCGTCAGAAGGAAGTCCGTGTGTACCATTCGCTTGGTCTCCTCTGTATTACGTAATCCTCGTGCTCTCCTTCAGTGCTCCTGCTGCTGCTGCCATCTACCGGACGAGTGGGAACTCATCGTTTCACATACCAGCAAACACACACACACACACACACACACACACACACACACACACACACACACAGCCGTATCTAATGTTAGGAAAATTAGTCGGATAGAGCCACGGTATTTATGAAGTCATTAACATATTCGGTTTCCTCTATATTAACATATTATGATCGCCGTCATTATGTGATGAAAATGGGACGTCATGTCCAAGGCCGCGCGCGCGCGCCCCAACCATCTACGTCAGACATCAACATGATCATCAGGCAGTCATGCTGGCTAATTACAACCCTCGCTATCATTCCTGATTGATATAGGAAAAAAAACCAGAAAATACAAACATGATTGTCTCACTGATCATTCCCAGATGACGTCAGTATCATCATCCGCGTGGTGGATGTCACAGCATCCGTCACTCGTCACCATCCTCACCGTCATCATCCGCGTGGTGGATGTCACAGCATCCGTCACTCGTCACCATCCTCACCGTCATCATCCGCGTGGTGGATGTCACAGCATCCGTCACTCGTCACCATCCTCACCGTCATCATCCGTGTGGTGGATGTCACAGCATCCGTCACTCGTCACCACCCTCACCGTCATCATCCGTGTGGTGGATGTCGCAGCATCCGTCACTCGTCACCACCCTCACCGTCATCATCCGTGTGGTGGATGTCACAGCATCCGTCACTCGTCACCACCCTCACCGTCATCATCCGTGTGGTGGATGTCACAGCATCCGTCACTCGTCACCACCCTCACCGTCATCAGTAGATCGTGAGCGTCAACCACCTCGGTAGCTGGGGTGATTATTGTCTCTTCACCCCGGGGGAAGCTGGGGGAGAGATGGTGGGCTGAACTGGGGAGGAGGAGGAGAAGAAGAAGGAGAAGAAGAAGAAGAAGAGGAGGAGGAAGAAGAAGAAAAAGAAGAAGAAGAAGAAGAAGAAGAGGAGGAGGAAGAAGAAGAAAAAGAAGAAGAAGAAGAAGAAGAGGAGGAGGAAGAAGAAGAAAAAGAAGAAGAAGAAGAAGAAGAAGAAGAGAAGGAGGAGAAGAAGAAGGCGTGAGTGACGCGTTACGGAGGGTCTCGCCCAAACTGATGCCTTGCAAGGTGTAGAACGGTGTCCCACCTGGGCAAGGAGGTCGTCCCCCGGTCGTGGGATGGTGTCCTACTGGGACACCTGGGTAGGGAGGCTGTCTTCAGTCGTGGGACATTGTCTTAGTGGGACACCTGGGTCGGGAGGTTATCCCCTACAGGGAGGGAAGGTATCCCCAGTCGTCCCTGTGTGCTACACCTGAGCAGTGAGGTTAGCTTCGGAGGCAAGTGTTCGCCACTGTGTTTGACGGGTCTGTCTGATGTCCCTCTCTCTCTCTCTCTCTCTCTCTGTCAGTCTGTTGCTGTCTGTGTCACAAGGAGAGCCTCTCCCTCTGTTTCTATGTCACTTTTTTTTCCTTCTCTCTCTCGCTTTCTCTCCGTCCGTCCGTGGCTTCTGCTTTTGTCCATAGGTCTTCTCTGTCCGTCCGTCCGTCCGTCCGTCCGTCCGTCCGTCACACAGTACCACCAGCCCGGTGCCCGGCCCTCCACGCCGCCCCGTCCAGGGCCGCGCCCCCCACCTTCCCTCCCTCCCTTCGTCAGCCCCCACCACCACCGGATACGACGGTTGTCAGCGCTCGTTCGTAAAGTGTCATTTCCCGGGCCTTTCTGCCGTGCGTCCTCCGCTGCCGGAGCCCGGCACGAGGAGGGGGGGTTGGGGGGTTCCCGCTCCCCCCCACCCCACGAGGGGAAAATACCCCACTTTCACAGGTCGTAACTCGCGGCGGAATGGTGGAAGACGTGAGTGGTAACATTACTTCTATAGACGATAATTCTCTTGAAGTATGCCATCTGGGCTGAGGTATGGGGTGTGGGGCGGGTGTTCCTCGTTAAGGATACAACCCAGGCTGGGTTAAAAGATCAGGGGGACCTAATGCCAAGGAGCAGGAGGAGCAGGAGGAGGAGGAGGTGTGTTCATCAGTACCTGTTCTTCATTGCAGAACCTGGAGGGTCACTGTGGGTTCCAGGATGTACAAGACTCGGTCACAGAACCCACCACCTGCTTCCTCAGTCAGGAGCCAGTGTTGACCTCTCCACAAGACTGGAAAGGCTGGAAACAGCCTCATGTATGAGACTGGTGGTTGCCCATGGACGACCACACGAAATCGACGTGAAGCATTTACCTCTAAACGTCCCAGGATCCGAACCCGGGTCATTCATACACTCACGGCCGAGTGGTTACACTCCCAGGTTGTCGAGGATTTGACTCAGGTTCGAATCCTGGGGAGGGCAGAAGAGAATGGTTTACGGGATGCTTAGTGTTCCTGCTACTTTCAAGGGGATAAGTTCGTTGTCATGTCTCATGCTGTAATGCTGATGACGAAGTAATCTAATGATAGAAGTGAAATAATGATAGAAGTGAAATAATGATAGAAGTGAAATAATGATAGAAGTGAAATCAAGGAAGGAATCTCTTCGTACCAACGCGTCTACCTTCGTGACAACTTCAAGAACAGAGGACGAGGAGCTAATGCACCTACAGTGAGATCCGGGAAGAACGGAGGATAAGAACAGAAGAACATACACTGAGAATCTGGAAGAACTTATGACACAGTGAGGACCTGGAAGAACGGAGAACAAGAACTTAAGGCACACACGGTGAGAACCTGGAGAACAAGAACATAAAAGACATGCAGTGAGCGGAGAACAAAAACTTAAGGCAATGACAACTTGAACAAAGAATAACAGAACATGTTCACAGAGCAGACACCCACGCCCACCCCAGGAGAACACACATGTAGGTGGTGAGAAGAGCCGGTGTAGTAACATGACAAGACGACCTGGCTGGTGCTCCTGATGTGGGTAGGTGGAGTCGCTCAGGCCAGTCACTGCCGAGGAAGAACACACACACACACACACACACACGCAGATGGCGCCCCTCGGTCGATAAACAAATGTTGCTCCCGCGACTCTGACTGTGGGATTAACTGTTGCGACGGCGTGTGAGGAAGCAAACGATGCCAGCCGTAGTTTACGAGAGGAACTGCTGTAACACCTTCAGGTTGTCGACACATGATATACGGTAGCTTTCGCAGGTGGTGCACA
The DNA here is from genome assembly GCF_036320965.1 of Panulirus ornatus. NCBI lineage: Eukaryota > Metazoa > Arthropoda > Malacostraca > Decapoda > Palinuridae > Panulirus > Panulirus ornatus. The sequence continues at coordinate 42,782,880 of NC_092234.1, read as the reverse complement.
CCCAGACGCCAAACTGGTAACGATGGTATGGCTCCTCCCCCTCAAGTGTCGGCTCCCCTTGCGGAACACCTGTGGTGTAATGTGCTTGGTTACTCATGGGTTAATTAGGTTAGTTACTGGAATACTCTAATCGATCCATTCTTAAATGGTATAACCCATGAAATGTTTATTACCTCACTTACCATGAGTGTTTCGGCTTGAACTACCCTGCTGAGCAATGGCTGGTGTTTCCTGCCGCTATAAACGAGGCAGGTATACTTAGACAGCGACATACACACACGCATAAACCAGGTTCACCGGCCGGGGTTCGAAGCCTGGGTAAGGTAGTCTGCTCACAGCCAATCCAGCTGTTGATTTTCAGTTTTAGGGCTGCTTAATAAATGGGTACTTGGTGTAAGCTGGGATATATATATATATATATATATATATATATATATATATATATATATATATATATATATATATATATATATATATTCTTTTTTTTTTTTCATACTATTTGCCATTTCCCGCGTTAGCGAGGTAGCGTTAAGAACAGAGAACTGGGCCTTAGAGTGAATATCCTCACCTGACCCCCTTCTCTGCTCCTTCTTTTGGAAAATTAAAAAAAAACAAGAAAGGGGAGGATTTCCAGCCACCCGCTCCCTCCCCTTTTAGTCGTCTTCTACGACACGCAGGGAATACGTGGGAAGTATTCTTTCTCCCCTATCCCCAGGGATAATATATATATATATATATATATATAAAATATATATATATATATATATATATATATATATATATATATATATATATATATATATATATATATATATATATATTTTTTTTTTTTTTTTTTTTTTTTTTTTTTGCTTTGTCGCTGTCTCCCGCGTTTGCGAGGTAGCGCAAGGAAACAGACGAAAGAAATGGCCCAACCCACCCCCATACACATGCCTTGATTCAATCCACTGACAGCACGTCAACCCCGGTATACCACATCGCTCCAATTCACTTTATTCTTTGCCCTCCTTTCACCCTCCTGCATGTTCAGGCCCCGATCACACAAAATCTTTTTCACTCCATCTTTCCACCTCCAATTTGGTCTCCCCCTTCTCCTCGTTCCCTCCACCTCCGACACATATATCCTCTTGGTCAATCTTTCCTCACTCATTCTCTCCATGTGACCAAACCATTTCAAAACACCCTCTTCTGCTCTCTCAACCACGCTCTTTTTATTTCCACACATCTCTCTTACCCTTACGTTACTTACTCGATCAAACCACCTCACACCACACATTGTCCTCAAACATCTCATTTCCAGCACATCCATCCTCCTGCGCACAACTCTATCCATAGTCCACGCCTCGCAACCATACAACATTGTTGGAACCACTATTCCTTCAAACATACCCATTTTTGCTTTCCGAGATAATGTTCTCGACTTCCACACATTCTTCAAGGCTCCCAGAATTTTCGCCCCCTCCCCCACCCTATGATCCACTTCCGCTTCCATGGTTCCATCCGCTACCAGATCCACTCCCAGATATCTAAAACACTTCACTTCCTCCAGTTTTTCTCCATTCAAACTCACCTCCCAATTGAATTGACCCTCAACCCTACTGTACCTAATAACCTTGCTCTTATTCACATTTACTCTTAACTTTCTTCTTTCACACACTTTACCAAACTCAGTATATTTTTTTTTTTTCTCGTACTTTGCCGTATCCCGTGTTAGCGACTCAGCGCCAAGAACATACCAGGAAGTCGCATTCGTTCACATCCATATTCTAGCTGTCATGTGTAATGCATCGAGACCACATTTCCCTTGCCACAACCAGGGAAAACGGACCTTTCTGTGGTTTTCCCCGGCTGCTTCATATTCCCTGGTTCAGTCCACTGACAGCGCGTCGCTCCCTGTATACCGCATCGCTCCAATTCGTTCTACATCGTGCATGCCGTTCGCCCTCCTGCATGTTCAGGCCCTGACACTCAAAAATCTTATTCGCTCCATTCTTCCATCTCCACTTTGATCTCCCCCCTTCTCTCCCCCCCTCCCCCCCCCCCCCCACCCCCCCCCCCCCCCCCCCCCCCACCCCCCCCCCCCCCCACCCCCCCCCCCCCCCCCCCCCCCCCCCTCCCCCCCCCCCCCCCCCCCCCCCCCCCCCCCCCCCCCCCCCCCCCCCCCCCCCCCCCCCCCCCCCCCCCCCCCCCCCCCCCCCCCCCCCCCCCCCCCCCCCCCCCCCCCCCCCCCCCCCCCCCCCCCCCCCCCCCCCCCCCCCCCCCCCCACCCCCCCCCCCCCCCCCCCCCCCCACCCCCCCCCCCCCCCCCCCCCCACCCCCCCCCCCCTCCACTTCTGAAACATATGTTTAATTTCTCCAACTCTCCTCACTCCCTTTCTCTCCATATGACCAAACCATTTCAGCACACACACACACACACACACACACACACACGCAGATGGCGCCCCTCGGTCGATAAACAAATGTTGCTCCCGCGACTCTGACTGTGGGATTAACTGTTGCGACGGCGTGTGAGGAAGCAAACGATGCCAGCCGTAGTTTACGAGAGGAACTGCTGTAACACCTTCAGGGTGTCGACACATGATATACGGTAGCTCTCGCAGGTGGTGCACACCCAGACGCCAAACTGGTAACGATGGTATGGCTCCTCCCCCCTCAAGTGTCGGCTCCCCTTGCGGAACACCTGTGGTATAATGTGCTTGGTTACGCATGGGTTAATTAGGTTAGTTACTGGAATACTCTAATCGATCCATTCTTAAATGGTATAACCCATGAAATGTTTATTACCTCACTTACCATGAGTGTTTCGGCTTGAACTACCCTGCTGAGCAATGGCTGGTGTCTGCCGCCATAAACGAGGCAGGTATACTTAGACAGCGACATACACACACGCATAAACCAGGTTCACCGGCCGGGGTTCGAAGCCTGGGTAAGGTAGTCTGCTCACAGCCAATCCAACTGTTGATTTTCAGTTTTAGGGCTGCTTAATAAATGGGTACTTGGTGTAAGCTGGGATATATATATATATATATATATATATATATATATATATATATATATATATATATATATATATATATATATATATATATTCTTTTTTTTTTTTCATACTATTTGCCATTTCCCGCGTTAGCGAGGTAGCGTTAAGAACAGAGAACTGGGCCTTAGAGTGAATATCCTCACCTGACCCCCTTCTCTGCTCCTTCTTTTGGAAAATTAAAAAAAAACAAGAAAGGGGAGGATTTCCAGCCACCCGCTCCCTCCCCTTTTAGTCGTCTTCTACGACACGCAGGGAATACGTGGGAAGTATTCTTTCTCCCCTATCCCCAGGGATAATATATATATATATATATATATATATAAAATATATATATATATATATATATATATATATATATATATATATATATATATATATATATATATATATATATATATATTTTTTTTTTTTTTTTTTTTTTTTTTTTTTTTGCTTTGTCGCTGTCTCCCGCGTTTGCGAGGTAGCGCAAGGAAACAGACGAAAGAAATGGCCCAACCCACCCCCATACACATGCCTTGATTCAATCCACTGACAGCACGTCAACCCCGGTATACCACATCGCTCCAATTCACTTTATTCTTTGCCCTCCTTTCACCCTCCTGCATGTTCAGGCCCCGATCACACAAAATCTTTTTCACTCCATCTTTCCACCTCCAATTTGGTCTCCCCCTTCTCCTCGTTCCCTCCACCTCCGACACATATATCCTCTTGGTCAATCTTTCCTCACTCATTCTCTCCATGTGACCAAACCATTTCAAAACACCCTCTTCTGCTCTCTCAACCACGCTCTTTTTATTTCCACACATCTCTCTTACCCTTACGTTACTTACTCGATCAAACCACCTCACACCACACATTGTCCTCAAACATCTCATTTCCAGCACATCCATCCTCCTGCGCACAACTCTATCCATAGTCCACGCCTCGCAACCATACAACATTGTTGGAACCACTATTCCTTCAAACATACCCATTTTTGCTTTCCGAGATAATGTTCTCGACTTCCACACATTCTTCAAGGCTCCCAGAATTTTCGCCCCCTCCCCCACCCTATGATCCACTTCCGCTTCCATGGTTCCATCCGCTACCAGATCCACTCCCAGATATCTAAAACACTTCACTTCCTCCAGTTTTTCTCCATTCAAACTCACCTCCCAATTGAATTGACCCTCAACCCTACTGTACCTAATAACCTTGCTCTTATTCACATTTACTCTTAACTTTCTTCTTTCACACACTTTACCAAACTCAGTATATTTTTTTTTTTTTTTCTCGTACTTTGCCGTATCCCGTGTTAGCGACTCAGCGCCAAGAACATACCAGGAAGTCGCATTCGTTCACATCCATATTCTAGCTGTCATGTGTAATGCATCGAGACCACATTTCCCTTGCCACAACCAGGGAAAACGGACCTTTCTGTGGTTTTCCCCGGCTGCTTCATATTCCCTGGTTCAGTCCACTGACAGCGCGTCGCTCCCTGTATACTGCATCGCTCCAATTCGTTCTACATCGTGCATGCCGTTCGCCCTCCTGCATGTTCAGGCCCTGACACTCAAAAATCTTATTCGCTCCATTCTTCCATCTCCACTTTGATCTCCCCCCTTCTCCTCCCCCCCCCTCCACTTCTGACACATATGTTTTATTTCTCAACCTCTCCTCACTCCTTCTCTCCATATGACCAAACCATTTCAGCACACACACACACACACACACACACACACACCTCGTCCAACCCTGAGTGGGATGGAACATGTGTCAGTGGTGCTCTCTTGGGTCGCCTGAATCATATCTCTCCCACACCTCTCTCCTTCCCTTCTTGATACTTGGATGAACGCCTGACTGCGCGAACCTCCAGTGAACTGGATGGTGAAAGATGCATCAGGCACCCTTGGCAGTGACCTAGTGAACCAGTGACTGACATAGCGAGATTCTCTTAAGAGGCGCCTGTGTCAGGGCTGAGGTCGCCGCAGTGTAAACAACGGGTCACGGCTCTCCGACCGTCGGAGTTTGTGACCCAGTTGACCACAGCGACTCGATCACGATTGATTCGAGGGTCAGAGGACAGTCACCTGGCCGAGGGCCCTCATCGTAATCACCTTGTAACAACCAGTGTTCGTACAGTTAGAGGAATCGTCCCCTACCTTGTACTGTGAGTGGCGTAAACAATCCGTGAACAACAAGGGTTCAGCTAAGCAAGCAAATAGCCTTAAGTTTTCCTCTAGTTATGTGTAGATCAGCTGCTGTATTCCTGTATCCCAAGTAAGGTGATAATATTCCTCAATGTTCGCCTTTAAATGCGTATGTCAACAGGTAAGCCACTTTACATGGAGATGGAAGAAGGATGTAGTCCAAAAAGATTTTCAGTGATCGGGGCCTGAACATGCAGGAGGGTGAAAAGCGTGCACGGGAAAGAGTGAATTGCAACGATGTGGTATGTAAGGGTCGTCGTGCTGTCAATAGACTGAACCAGGGTATGTGAAGCAACCGGGATGAACAATGAATAGGTCAGTAGGGCCTGGTTGTGGACAGTGAGCTGTGGTTTCGTTGCATTACACATGACAAATAGTGAGAATGGATGGGGGGCGAAGGCTACATCGCTAACGCGGGAAATGGCGATCAAGAAGAGGGGGGTGGGGGGGAAGAGATATAGATGAAGATAGAGCGGGGTAACACGAGGGTACATCTGTTTCCTCGTAACACACACACACACACACACACACCCACACACACACACCCACACCCACACACACACACGAGTGAGAGGCGGTGGACAGGGCTGGTGGTGGGTGGTAGTGTTGCCGATAATGCGACAGGGGACAATGTTGCTCATAAAATAGACAGACAAAGGCCACACGCATAATGTCGGCCGCGCCTGATCCCCACTGAGCCTGGCTGCATTCGAAAACGCGGGCTCTGGGGGGGAAAAAAAGAAAAGGAAAAAAAAAAACAACACCCGTATTTCCACGTTGAAAATAACATAAATATCATTAAGCTTGGGGGAAATAATATCTGAAACGAATTTGATTGTCATAAACTTCAATCGGCTCATAAAGCATCGTAAAATTCATTAAACCGGACTCAAAATATTAACAAGCTGGAGGTTCATAAAGCTGTGGGAGCTGACTGTTTTAGCTTGTGTCTCCCTCCCACACCCCACCCACCCAACACCCCCGCCCCTCCTCTCCGCCCCCCCCCCCCTCCACCCACAGCACAGTCGACTGGGGGAGGCGAGGGTGTATAATATACTCCCCCCCCCACCCCCGTCTCCCTCCTCTCCACCCATCACCACATCTCCCAGACTGTAGCCCCTCTCCCTCCCACCCCTTCTTGTGGCAGTGGGAAATGGGTGAACACACACACACACACACACACACACACACACACACACACACACACACACACACACACAGGGAGGGACGGTAAAATTAGCAACATAATGAAACAGGGCATTGTGGGATGTCCTCTCTCTCTATATAGGCGGAACAATGGGTAGGGCCCTAACTCTCTTGGGAGAGAGAGAGAGAGAGAGAGAGAGAGAGAGAGAGAGAGAGAGAGAGAGAGAGAGAGAGAGAGAGAGAGAGAGTAGCGCTGACTGATATCTGCGCTGAGATCAATACCTTTGACAAGATTAAATATTTAACATGATAAATTAACAGATTATTTGTAGTCACTGTTGATGCTAATGGAGAGGCGGAGGGGGACACTCAAGTCCCCCCACACGCTCGCCTCACTCTGCCTCCCCCTCCCCCCTCCCCTCCCCCTCCCCCTTAAACACTGTACGGTAGTCCCAGTGGGTGATTATGGTGGGGTATGGTTGACGAGCCTGGTTGATGTGATGGGGTGTGGTTGATATGGTAGGATGTGGTTGGCAAGCCTGGTTGATATGGTAGGATGTGGTTGGCAAGCCTGGTTGATATGGTAGGATATGGTTGAGGAGCTTGGTTGATATGGTGGGATGTGGTCGACGAGCTTGGTTGATATGGTAGGATGTGGTCGACGAGCTTGGTTGATATGGTGGGATTGGGTATGGTTGAGGAGCTTGGTTGATATGATAAAGTATGGTTGACGGGCTTGGTTGACGGATTCTTGGTTGGTTGCCGAACTTGGTTTCTAAAGACGATAGATAAGGCGGGGGAATGGTTGTCAGAGACGATAGATAAGGCGGGGGTATGGTTGTCAGAGACGATAGATAAGGCGGGGGAATGGTTGTCAGAGACGATAGATAAGGCTGGGGTATGCTTGCCAGAGACGATAGATAAGGGGGGGAATGGTTGTCAGAGACGATAGATAAGGTGGGGGTATGGTTGTCAGAGACGATAGATAAGGGGGGGAATGGTTGTCAGAGACGATAGATAAGGTGGGGGTATGGTTGTCAGAGACGATGGATAAGGGGGGAATGGTTGTCAGAGACGATAGATAAGGCGGAGAAATGGTTGTCAGAGACGATGGATAAGGTGGGGGTTTGGTTGTCAGAGACGATAGATAAGGTGGGGGTATGGTTGTCAGAGACGATAGATAAGGGGGGAATGGTTGTCAGAGACGATAGATAAGGCGGGGAAATGGTTGTCAGAGACGATAGATAAGGCGGGGAAATGGTTGTCAGAGACGATAGATAAGGTGGGGGTATGCTTGCCAGAGACGATAGATAAGGGGGGGAATGGTTGTCAGAGACGATAGATAAGGCGGGGGTAAACTGCACAACAGAGGTCACCATACGGTCTCTCCCGAATGGTCCGCGTGCCAACAAAGACCAGGTGATCTCTAAGCCAGACCATTATTTCCAACACTTGAGCACATGTGCCAACATTAACCAGGCGGACTTTCAAGATCTGAACTATCATTTCCAACACTTTTTCAGTCTTATAACATCAATTAAATTGTATATTTTTTCCCCCAAGAAATATTATGAAGCCATAAAATCCTCGCTGACTCATGTCAAAAAGCTGGAGACATTTCTTAGTTTAGGTAGATTACGTAAACGAGGACATGACGCACACGTTGTAAATGATTCAGTGTACGTTGTTTACGCTAGTATACAAGCGAAATAGGTTTACAATGTGGCACCGGCTGAAGTCTCCTGAACTCGTGGTCAACAAGGGTTTACAGTATAGCAACGGCTGAAGCCTCCTGAACTCGTGGTAAACAGAGTCACTGTCCGTAACGGCCACATTTCTTTGATGGAGTGTGCATCCTGTCGCCCTTAACGACTACCTCATCCCTCCGGTTTATTCTTGCCCTCCATCCTCCACTTTGGGGTCTCGCCGACCAAATGCATAAGTTTATTCTTGTTACGAGGGTTTATTCCGGTGGATTGATCTGTTTGTTAGTTGTCAGTGTTGTTAAGTACACTGCTCCACCTCCTGCAGGAGTGTGGTGCCCCATTTGACCTAGACTTTAAGGAGGTCATAAAGTACAATGGTGCCCCTTCGCTGACGTAAGCTGTAGGGGGTCCATCCTGCCGCAGTAACGTGGTGTCCTCTCGCTGACCCATGACGGGGTCCTCCTGCAGCAGTAATGGTGCCCCCTGGCTGACCCAGGCTGTGAGAGGCCCTCCTGCAGTAGTAGTGGTGGCCCCTGGCTGACCCAGGCTGTGGGAGGTCCTCCTGCAGCAGTAGTGGTGCCCCCTGGCTGACCCAGGCTGTGGGGAGGTCCTCCTGCAGCAGTAGTGGTGCCCCCTGGCTGACGCAGGCTGAGGGAGGTCCTTCTTGAGAGGCCCTCCTGCAGTAGTAGTGGTGGCCCCTGGCTGACCCAGGCTGTGGGAGGTCCTCCTGCAGCAGTAGTGGTGCCCCCTGGCTGACCCAGGCTGTGGGAGGTCCTCCTGCAGCAGTAGTGGTGCCCCCTGGCTGACGCAGGCTGAGGGAGGTCCTCCTGCAGTAGTAGTGGTGCCCCCTGGCTGACCCAGGCTGTGGGAGCCTCACCATTGATAGCAGTGCTGACTCAGGCGCTGTGTGTGTGTGTGTGTGTGTGTGTTGGGAGAGGGGGGGAGGGGGGGTAAGCTTGATGATCAGTAGTGGTGCTGACACAGGCTGTTGGTGGGGGGGTGGGGGGTGGGGTAACCGGCTGGGGTAAGGGGGGGGGGGTTACTCCTTGCCCTAGGGAGCACAATACAATCATCATCTTAACAGGTATTCTATTTTTTGCCTCTCTCTCTCTCTCTCTCTCTCTCTCTCTCTCTCTCTCTCTCTCTCTCTCTCTCTCTCTCTCTCTCTCTCTCGTCAAGGCCCACATGTAGTTTTCCCTCGAGTCACTGGGCGTGACGCGTACACCCCACCCGTCACCCTAACCTCGGCCTCACCCACGGCCCAGTATATCTTCACTACCTCAGACAAAAACTCCACATCATAGCACCAATATCTATCTATCTATTTTTTTTTTTTTTTTTGTTTTGTTTGACGATTTTTGTCCGTCTGCCCGTTACTTACAAGGGCAGATTATAATGGTGGTTTAATGTTTAGCATCATGATCATAATTTCACGGGGTTCGATTCCTGGTTTCGTTTCAGGTTAGCGGGGGGTTCGAAGCAGTGTTATTCATTTGGAGAGTCGTGTTTCATGAGAGGCCAGAAATGTGATATGAGTTTTGTGTGGTAGATGATGATGATGATGATGATGTTACGTGTGGTATGGTTTGATAACTGCTCTTTAACCTGGTTGGGTCGTGTCAAAACACAGAACTTTCTTTTTTCTTTCTTTAACTGTAAGAACTTTTGAACTGACGTGAAGGCATTGAACTGTAGCACAAGAGAACTGGGATAAGTAATTATGTTTGAGCTTACTCAAAGAGAGAAAATTGGACTTGTTTGAATCTCTTGAATAACTCTTAGGTTTTGAACTTAAAAAAATCGTGAACTTAAAAAAGTCAGAATTTAAACTTACTTCAGATAGAAACTCGAACTCTCTTGAATGACTTAAAACTTGAACTTATCGTATTGAGCCAAGATATAGATGATCGGAACCTTTGCCACAATTCCTTTGGAAAATGTAATTAATTCCAAGTGTGACGAGACAGCAAGTTTCATCATAACAATTGGGGTCAACTGCATACAAATCTCCCATGCTCAACACTAACTGAATTTCTAAAAAAAAAAAAAAAAAAAAAGAATTACTTTAATGTACCTGGTCTATCATGCTCTAGAAAATTAACCGACTTATTTTTCTTCAGATTTTTGGGCGAAGCGATAGAGTGAAACCCGGTTCAAATATTGAGAAGATTCAGTGGCTGGCTGGTTCGTTGGTTCTTTCCTGCGTCCAGGTTCACACGACACAAGATCTGGGAATGTGGCAGCAATTCATGGTTCACTGGCAGTGAGGAAGCCTTGTAATATAATAACATGTTGTAGGATGTATCTGCCTCGCTCAGTAGAGATAATAAAAAAAGAGAATAGATATACATACATCGAGCGTAAGAGTCGGCCATGTCAGGCAGGGTAGGTAACGTAGACGGCGCGGAAGTGGAGCGTCTCAAAGTTATATTGTTTTTGTGAGGACGACGTTGGCTTGTAGAGTTTTTATCGGATGCCTGATGATCTGCAGTCGCTTCCTGATGGTGATCTCTTTATTTTTTTTCATCTCCGTTGGCTTCCTACCTGCCATCTTACAATACATGACCAATAGTATTCGTCGTACGGAGGGAGAGACAGATCCGACGATTTTCTTAATCAGATCCGTCGGTGAGGATGGGATATCCAGCTACGAATCCGGATTCACGTTGGCCGTGTTCCAGAAACGAACGTAAAATAATGAGGAAGATAAAGCGGTCACATGGCTATCACTTCCTGGTAAAGGAATTTGGCTAATTTGGTATCTGGTCATAGTGGAGTTGCCATCTCTTGGACTTTTTGAGAAATCATTGTCGAGGAACATTCTGACCTCGAACATTTTTTTTTCCTCAAATTTTTTTGCTAATGCTATCAGCTTGATGTGTCACTCTGTGTCATTAACGTGCCATGTCTGGTCACTGAGCCACGGATGGTTTTTTTTTTCAAACACGGGTTAAGAAGCAGGTAGAAACTGTCGTGTACGTATATCCCTCAGTATTTTAGTCTCCGTTTTCTAAACTTTGTCGTGTTGATGATGTGGTTTTATGAACGAGTTTCTCGCTGTTGTGTAGCTGTGTCAGATACAGAGGTAGAGCATTGCTGAAATGAGACATATATATATGTAACGTGGCTGAGCAAGAACTTATCAGTACGTCAGACATCATACGTAGCGACAGAACAGAATATTTCTGTTATCTTGCTCATTTTTGGCACTTGGGAGTCTGTCGTCACAGACAGACGGCGCCACCCGGAGTCTTGAATGAGTCTTGCGAGTTATTGCCTTTTTTTTAATAGTTTGTTGCGTTGTATGGGAAGTACACTCCTCCCGTTTTCTTCTTTCCTCAATATGTATATCGGTCGGGAAATAATGTATACGACAGTGTGGCAATACAGGAGAGGTTCTTGAACTCGCCCGGTAAGAGGCAGGGGCTTCGGGAGCCAAAACTGGGGGGCCAAACCCGGGCGTTTTTGTGTGTGTCCTGAGTTGGTGGTACCAGTGACTGAGTCACCCTCACCCCAGCCTCTCATGGCCGCTCACCGGTTCACTCGTCTCTGGAGGGAGACGAGGGTATAACTAACGCCCCGTCCTTGCTAGGGGCTGTGGGCCCCGCGCGTCTGTACGCTAGAGTACCATGTGGTTGGTGTTGCACACAGCAGCGCATGCACTTCCAGCGCACAACAATCTCAACCACAGAAATTCCATCGAATTACTTCCACGCTTTCCTTCCTCCTCCCACCACCGCTCCGACACACCGGGGTGGAGATGCGTCGCCGGACGTAAATAATAGGTAAGATTGTCTTGGTTCTGAGGTTGTCACGTAGCGCATTTTATCTTCCCTACAGTTCTGGGCGTAAAAACGACCAAGCAATTTGGCAAGGGCCGAGTGACAGCATTAAGCCGTTAGCTTTGGTTTGATGTGTGTGTGTGTGTGTGTGTGTGTGTGTGTGTGTGTAACGGGAAGAGAGTCTTACACTCGTGTTGCCCCCGTCGTGTAACCTTGTATATATACGTACCAAATATCTACACCTATGTGTGTAATATACTCACATACACCCCAGAAATAGCTAGGTATCCACTCATCAACTAACACACCAAGTGGAAGATGAACACCTAGGATGGCTGTGGGAAGACTGCTGGCGTCGAGGTTTCAGAACTCGGGCGGACTCGCCTCCTGGCTGACCAGGTGCTGACTCATGGTCAGTAACGCTGACCACTCCTCCACGGAGGCCCGTGTTTCTGTGTAGGAAAATATGTTCGTTCCGTTTCTTATATATAGGAGCACCGGCACCTCTCTCTCTCTCTCTCTCTCTCTCTCTCTCTCTCTCTCTCTCTCTCTCTCTCTCTCTCTCTCTCTCTCTCTTTCTGGTCTCACTTCCCTACGTCTCTTCAGTCTCCACTCTCTCTCTCTCTCTCTCTCTCTCTCTCTCTCTCTCTCTCTCTCTCTCTCTCTCTCTCTCTCTCTCTCTCTCGGCTGTCCATTTAGTTTGACTAATGTCAGTACACGAAAAAGATTTAAAAATAGCTCAGAAAAATGGTGTTACAGGCTTTTAATTGCTCAGACTGCCTCGTGAGTCTGCCTTTTGATATGAAAATTAGTCTTTTAATTTTGGTTGGACGTGGTCGAAAATGGATAGAGTTGTGCGCAGGAGGATGGATGTGCTGGAAATGAGATGTTGAGGACAATGTGTGGTGTGAGGTGGTTTGATCGAGTAAGTAACGTAAGGGTAAGAGAGATGTGTGGAAATAAAAAGAGCGTGGTTGAGAGAGCAGAAGAGGGTGTTTTGAAATGGTTTGGGCACATGGAGAGAATGAGTGAGGAAAGATTGACCAAGAGGGTATATGTGTCGGAGGTGGAGGGAACGAGAAGAGGGAGACCAAATTGGAGGTGGAAAGATGGAGTGAAAAAGATTTTGTGTGATCGGGGCCTGAACATGCAGGAGGGTGAAAGGAGGGCAAGGAATAGAGTGAATTGGAGCGATGTGGTATACCGGGGTTGACGTGCTGTCAGTGGATTGAATCGGGGCATGTGAAGCGTCTGGGGTAAACCATGGAAAGCTGTGTAGGTATGTATATTTGCGTGTGTGGACGTATGTATATACATGTGTATGGGGGGGGGGGGGCATTTCTTTCGTCTGTTTCCTTGCGCTACCTCGCAAACGCGGGAGACAGCGACAAAGTATAAAAAAAAAAAAAAAAATATATAATAGGGGAGAAAGAATACTTCCCACGTATTCCCTGCGTGTCGTAGAAGGCGACTAAAAGGGAAGGGAGCGGGGGGCTGGAAATCCTCCCCTCTCGTTTTTTTTTTTTAATTTTCCAAAAGAAGGAACAGAGAAGAGGACCAGGTGAGGGTATTCCCTCAAAGGCCCAGTCCTCTGTTCTTGACGCTACCTCGCTATCGCGGAAAATGGCGAATAGTATGAATATATATATATATATATATATATATATATATATATATATATATATATATATATATATATATATATATATATGTATATATATATATATATATATATATATATATATATATATATATATATATATATATATATATATATATATATATAAACAGAAAAGCAAGACCTGAGCCACGCTATTGGCTGGCGGCCCTGGTGACGTCGGTGGGAGACCCCCGTCCCCACGTCTATAGTACCAGCGAGATTTGTTTACCTCAGGTTAGGTTCTCAGTCTTGGAGTTTGTTGTGCTTAGTATCGGTAAGTTACGTCCACAGGCTGTCACTTTACCTGTTTACCTTAAGTGTTGTTTGGTTTTATTGTTTTGAAGGAAAGTGGTTGTTTGCCGGGGGCCCTGTGTTTTTGTTTGCTTTCTACCCGGGTTCGACTGTATGTACATACCTGTTTGCCTTTGCGTGTTTTTATTCTTTGTTTACATATTTACCCTGAGTCCACGTATTTGTATTACAGTTTGCCTGTTTACCACCAGGGAAATAGGAAGTTATCTATATGTTTATTTGTTTGGTTTTATCTATATTGGTTTACATGTAAGCTGGACGCCAGTCTGGTGAGGTTTTTGACTTTATTCGACTCTTACGTGACAACTATCTGACTTCCTGTGAATTTTAAACTCTTACGAATCTTCTTTCTCGAGATCCTTCCAGTATACGACATACTGCCATAGTGTACAAGAATGGTCGAGTGTGGACACTGTGTTATATTGTTATAGTTAACATGAAACGAGACAGTTTTACAGATGATGTGCCAAAGGAAAAGTCCAGAATTGATGAAAGAAATGGCTTCAGAATGGACTTGCTTCGCCATGTAGATAAACACCTGGAATATATTTTGATTCGTATTAGATGAACACAGAAAACTGATCCACATTTCCTTAGTGATGGTACTATGGCCAAGACGCTGTGCTGTGCTGTGCTGTGCTGGGCTGGGTAGGGTAAGAGCCGAGGACAAGGTTTGTTGACGATCTCGTGTTAGTACACCAGGCGGACACAGGGGACAACAGGTGTACAAGCGAGGACAACCAGTCCAGAAACGATCATTGTCATTGTTCAAGTGAGGACAGATGGTGTGGAGGACGAGGACAGGTGGTGTGGAGGATGAGGATAGGTGGTGTGGAGGACGAGGACAGGTGGTGTGGAGGACGAGGACAGGTGGTGTGGAGGATGAGGATAGAAGGTGTGGAGGACGAGGACAGGTGGTGTGGAGGACGAGGACAGGTGGTGTGGAGAACGAGGACAGGTGGTGTGGAGGACGAGGACAGGTGGTGTGAAGGACGAGGACAGTTAGTGCAGAGGACGAGGACAGGTGGTGTAGAGGACGAGGACAGGTGGTGTGGGGGACGAGAACAGGTGGTGTGGAGGACGAGGGCAGGTGGTGTGGAGGACGAGGACAGGTGGTGTGGAGGACGAGGACAGGTGGTGTGGAGGACGAGGACAGGTGGTGTAGAGGGTGAGGGTGGAGCTGGGCCACAGAACCCAGCCTGCTGATGACGCTCCCTACCTGTACGTGTCACTCAATTATCTCACCTGATGCATTATGAACACTCGGTTAGGGCGTGTGCTGCTGCTCCCCTCCTCTCTCTCTCTCTCTCTCTCTCTCTCTCTCTCTCTCTCTCTCAGGCATTATTACACTGTGCTCTCTGTGAGTTTGTGTTCGCGTTTTTGTGTGTACGTGTTAGAAAAGATTTAGAATCCCATGACAATGAGGCATTCTGAGGCTTGGAGAGGATGTGTCAGGATTTTGTCCCATGAGGAAGTCAAAATGAGGAGATGGTTGTCTGGGAGACCTGGCAGACCTTTGTGTATGAGGAAGTCAATATGAGGAGATGGTTGTTTGGGAGACCTGGCAGACCTTTGTGTATGAGGAAGTCAATAGGAAGGGAGGATTCTTGGGGACGTGGTCCAGACTCTCGTGTTATGAGGAACTCAAAATGATGAGAGGAATTCTGGGGAAAGTCTGCTCGTCTTCATTAATGAGTGATTCAACGTGAGTTGAGGATTCTTGAAGATGTGCTAGATTGCTGTATTATGAGGAAGTCCAAATGAGGTGGGAATCTTGGGGATGTATATATATATGTTTCATGAGGACGTCAGAATGAGGGAAAGAAAACCTGGGGAAGATTTCTCAGACTTCCGTATTGTGAGGAAGTCAGTATGAGGTGGGGTGAGGGGGGTTGCTGTGTTATACTGTGTTGTATCTCTGGTGGTGATGGTGATGTTGTGACTGGCTGGAGCGGGTTGGATGGTGATGTTGGTGGAGCTACTGAGGTTGTTGTTGGCGATGATGTTGTGGTGGTGGTCCCTACGTGATGTTGCTGGCGGTAACTCCACACACACACACACACACACACACACACACACACACACACACACACCTGACGTCATCATCCAGTGGTGGATGGACGCGCCAGCTGTGCAGGACCAGCCTGCAGGTATTACACCATCTGGAGACGCCTGGGCGTTGGGTAGGGTCAGTGGGAGTCGTGACTGCAGGCGTGGGGCAGATAAGGCTTGAAGGGGGTGTAGTTGAAGGGGTAGTGGGCAAGGTGGGTGTCGTACATGTGGGAGGACAGACCTACAGTTCAACTGCTAATTAGTAACGTAACGGACACGATACATGTGTAGTGTATATATCAGAATTTCCTTGTATTACTTTGCGTATGGTGATTCCCCCCAGTAAGGACTAGATGGTATAAAGAGCGAAGATAATAAGGAACATATGTAGCCGAATGGATACTTGACTATTCTGTCCATCAGATGGTCCGGGTTCGAATCCCGGGCGCCTTTAGGTGAAGAGTTTACACAAAGAGGGAAGATATCAGATATCTAGAGAACTACGTGCATTCGTGCAAGATTTCCCACGAACGCACGTCGCCTGCTGCAGCCTCGCTTCATCCGACTGTTCCGGGTGAAGCTGCGGCACCATCCCCTCCACCTTCACCTCCTACCACCAGAGATCCCTCCTCCCCAGTGTTGCAGTTCATCGCAACTGCTGCAGGAACATCCCCACCTTAACGATGTAGTAGTAGTAGCAGAAGTGGTATTAGTAGTAGTAGCAGTAGCAGTAGTAGTGGTGGTGGTGGTAGTACTAGTGGTAGTAGTAGTAGTAGTAGTGGTAGTACTAGTGGTAGTAGTAGTTTTCATTTTATTGTACCTAACCTTAGGAGAGTGGAAGCCGTGCCCTCGGGCGTCCTGGTGACGTCTATGGCCCTGGTACAAAGATCAGCACAGCTGACGGGCCACCACCATTGCTGACGTTCCCCCGTAGGCGGCCTGACACTCGTATCTGTCAGCCCGAGGTGGAGAGGGAGGGGGGGAGACGGTTTACACATAGGAGATGGGTGTATAGGTGTGTGTATGTACACACTAGGAGAGGTATACGTACATGTGCACTCACAAAACTCATACTCTAATCATTCTCACTCTTAACCATTCAATGATCTCACTATCTTCACTCACCTTCATCCAGAACCGTTCACTATACTCACTGTCTCCATGTTACCTTCACACACACACACACACACACACACACACACACACACACACACTAGGTTAGGTTAGGTTATTTGGCCACGCTTACTTCACATCCCAAAGTGCCTTTGTCGATAAAAGCCTCAGAGGGGAAAAATCCTCACTTGGCCTCCTTCTCTGGTGCTTCATTCGGAAAAGTAAAACAGGAGGGGAGGATTTCCAGCCCCTTGCTCCTGCTCCCTCCCCTTTTAGTCGCCTTCTGTGACATGCAGGGAATACGTGGGAAGTATTCTTTCTCCCCTATCCCCAGGGATGATGCATATGTGTGTGTGTGTGTGTGTGTGTGTGTGTGTGTGTGTGTGTGTGTGTGTGTGTGTATAGGAGGAAAATTAGGAATTCAGGCTACTATTACTATCCTTCTGGAATGTTCTCGTCTCTTCCTCTGCTCGTTCACGTATTGCATGAAGAAACCATTATGTCGCGCCTGCCCGCCATGTTTGGCCTCACTTGGTCCTTACTGGGAGTCGCTGAGCCTTTCCAATGACCATCGTTACCGCGCCTCCTGTGGCCGTTATTTCCGTTAAACGGTTTGTGTTGTTCAAAGTCGCTTGATTCCTGGAGGTCCATCAGCACGTCGGAGGTTTGCTGTACTCCGCCATCACTGGTTTAAACACGTGTCCGCAGAAGAGAAGGCGAGGAGAGATACCCCGCGTATATCTGTATGTACCTACCACACACACACACACACGAAAGATAGATTTGTACTTCATTAAGGAAAAATACACCATGTTTATCCGTCTGTGTCAAAGGAAAAAAAAGATGGGGGGTGGGGGTGTATAGTCATCTTAGCATAGATAATACACTACGTATGTCTGTCTGTGTCCATGAAGTAAAGGAGATTCTAATGTCCTTAATAAAAATTATGACACCATCATCATGTATGTATATCTGTACGTGTCCACACACACACACACACACACACACACACACACACACAAGTCGTGTACTCCAGCTACCCCCCCCCCCCCTTCCAGTCTGTCCTGTGTTGCAGAAGGCCCCCCCGACCCCCACTCCTCCTCCCCCCTACACCCCCAGGGAGAGCCAGAAGTTCACTTGACCACGCCACGCCGTCTTGCATGACCTACTCATGCAGGCGGGCCAGCCCAGCCTGGATGTAGAGCAGGGAGCAAGTCTGTCTGTCCTTCAGTCTCTCGCGTTGCCCCAGAACCTTCCCACACTTGGGCTAAGTTCGCGACACGAGCGCCACGCCATATGTTCCCGACGGGGGAAATATGTGTTTTTTTATGGAATGCCGAGGGTGGGTGTGAGGTTAGGACACAGCAGAGTGGCTGGCGAATGGCAGTAAAGCCTTCATTATCATTATCATTTATTCTGGTGGTGTCAGCATACGACAGTGGCCAGCACTGGTACCCTTCACTGATGTCAGAACAGGACACCAGTAATTTTCCCGCCATGATGCTCTCTCTACACTACAATTGTTTTATCTTTTTTTTTTTTTTTGGTATTTCATCATTTACAGATGACTTATCAGGGTACAGTTCTTGTAACTATGATCTACCGTACGATAGAGTTGATCCGCAGTACGATCAGACCATCTGCAATATGGGGTCAGATCCGTCTCGTACGACCAGATGCTCTTTGATCCAGCTCCCGAGTCTGTAGTGTGACCACAGGTACTGTAACAGTGTACACACATACCCTACAGGACGTTACAGTGCGTTACAGTGAGGTAGACAGTGTGGTGTGGCGCGTACCGAACTGCGACGAAAGGGTATGAAATGTGCTGAAATGAATCCTGAGGTTGACCTTGAGGACGAGGGTAAGCCCATGGTGAGTGGTGGGGGGGTGGGGGGTGGTTGTGGGGAGGGGGGGGGGTGGGTGGGTTAGTCTTCCCGCCCAGCTGCAAGGCCAACACGGGCCAACTGTGGCCAAATTTGGCCATCCCTGGCGCCACCGTTCCTGTCTAGGGCCCCTGACCTTCCCGTGATGCTAGGACCTTAAGGACCCTGGCCACGAGTTCCACCTGTGTCTGGTGACCTTATTCCCGTGGTAGGATCTGGCCTGAGCTGCCCTTATTTTGCTGGTGGGACCTAAACTTGGCCACTACCATAACCTTGGACCTGCTGACCTTACCCTGGTGCAGGGACCTTCCCTTGCCTACCACAGTGACCCTGGGTCTGCTGACCTTACCCTGGTGCAGGGACCTTCCCTTGCCTACCACAGTGACCCTGGGTCTGCTGACCTTACCCTGGTGCAGGGACCTTCCCTTGCCTACCACAGTGACCCTGGGTCTGCTGACCTTACCCTGGTGCAGGGACCTTCCCTTGCCTACCACAGTGACCCTGGGTCTGCTGACCTTACCTTGACCTCCACCATAACCCTGACCTTACCCTGGCATCCACCATGATCTTTGGTTTGCTGACCTTAATATACTGGAGGAGTCTTTGCCTGGCCCTCGCCATGACATGGTCTGCTGATCTGCTGGTGAGACCTTATCTTTGCTGTCATCACCATGAACCCACACCTGGTCAGATCACCTGACCTTATCCTGCTCTTAAGACCTAGCTTTTCCTCTGACCTGCCTGACCTTGTTGAATGTGCCGTCCTGAGGGGTGGTGCTCTGGGCAGACCTTTAGTCTGGTGTGAAATTCGTACCCTGATATGACCCCTAGTGACCTTAGTACTGCATTTGTGTGTTCTTACCGCTACCTTGGTGTGGCCCATAACATTGCTTTGGTGTGACCTTACCACTAGCCTAGTGTGACCTTATTAGTTCCACACTCCCGGATTATAGATCTTGGGATACATGAGTCCCGGATTATAGATCTTGGGATACATGAGTCCCGAATTATAGATCTTGGGACACATGACTCCCGGATTATAGATGTTGGGACACATGACTCCCGGATTATAGATCTTGGGACACATGACTCCCGGATTATAGATGTTGGGACACATGACTCCGACTCCCGGATTATAGATGTTGGAATACATGAGTCCCGGACGGTGGAACGTGGAATACATGACCATGGGATCGTGGGGTATGGCTTTGATGGCGTGTATAACAGCAGAGAACATAGCATATTGGAGGTGGCGTCCTTCGTGCATGACCGACTCTCATGGAGTACCGAGTGAGGCGACGTACGGGACTGCATGTGGTCGTTGAGGGACTTGCACGAGGCTCGGACTATGTTTTCTCAATATGACTGAAGGACACGGGATGTGACCACCTCAGGGCTCGTGTGTGTGTGTGTGTGTGTGTGGGTGGGTGTCTGTGTGTGTGGGTGTGTGTGTGGGTGTGTGATCGCCAGACACACGACCACAATGTTATCTTGAAGGGCTGGGAAATGCCACGTTCGTGTGTCCGTCCCCCACAGTACACACACACCCCATCCATGGATGGGTCTGTTCAATACGTAATATGATCCACAGGTTTTTTTTTTTTTGGGAAAGCTGTTCGCGAAGGCTTTTGACTCAAGGTTTATTTTTCTCCCCAAGTGTGTGGAGATGGGTGAGACGTGTGGACTCTTCGCCCACCACACAGTTGCTCCTGTCCCCTGCGTGGTGGCGACCTCCCTCCCTCACGCAGTCACCTGCGCTGGCTTACGAAGGAGGGAGTGATACCGGAGCCGCTGTGCGAGGCAGGTCCGACCCCCCGCCTGGTACTACCACGGATGGGTTACCAGGTACCGTGGGTCAGGCGTCCACCAACACCACCACCGCATCCTCGAGACGTTTACACGCACAGGTCAGCCGAGGTCACGTCGGTGTGACCTCACAAAGTAGGTGAAAAGCGAGACTTATTGTACCGTGGGTAACTGACTGATGGAATAAGGCGTGTCATCGACAGCCCCCGGAGGACGGTAGTTAACACGTAATACGACGTACTTGTTTACCCTGGAGGCTCAACTGTTGCAGAATTTTATGTACCTGAAATTACCTGCTGTTGCAGACAGCTTCGAAGGGACATAGTGGACTTGCGCCTTTTTGAATTCCTTTGTATTTCCCTTGAATTCATGTATTAGTTGTGTTCTAGTATTATACGTGATGCCCGATGACTGGCCTCTAACTGGGCGTCTAACTGGCTTCTAACTGGTCGCTGTGTGTGTGTGTGTGTGTGTGTGTGTGTGTATGGGAAGGAGTTATACACTCGTGTGGCCCCACAACTCAACCCCTCATTCATCATACAGTTTTCAAATTCCACCACCATCCCTGCCCCGTGCACCTCGCTCATTCGTGTGGTGTGCATGACCCTCTAGGTCAGTGGACAGTTAGCCATCACGTATCCTGTGTGTTTCACCTGGCTGTTGTTGTGGTCAGGAGCCGCGTGATTCCTCTCTGGCTGGCAGACCTGTCCTCTGGCCAGCGTCCTGGGCCTCCTGCAGGAGTTTATAAGTCGTTACCTGAGTTCTGTGTGTTCTGACTGTTTACCCTCCACCCCCTCGATAGTGGCTTAGTATAGACACCTCCCCCTGCCTCTCCTACCATAACTTAGGTATATGTATATATATATATATATATATATATATATATATATATATATATATATATATATATATATATATATATATATATATATATATATATATATATATATATATATTTCATATTTATTCATTTATTTTGCTTTATCGCTGTCTCCCGCGTTAGCGAGGTAGCGCAAGGAAACAGACGAAAGAATGGCCCAACCCGCCCACATACACATGTATATACATACACGTCCACACACGCAAATATACATACCTATACATCTCAATGTACACATATATATATACACACACTGACATATATACACATGTACATAATTCATACTGTCTGCCTTTATTTGTTCCCATCGCCACCTCGCCACACATAGAGTAACAACCCCCTCCCCCCACATGTGTGCGAGGTAGCGCTAGGAAAAGACACCAAAGGCCCCATTCGTTCACACTCAGTCTCTAGCTGTCATGTAATAATGCACCGAAACCACAGCTCCCTTTCCACATCCAGGCCCCACACAACTTCCCATGGTTTACCCCAGACGCTTCACATGCCCTGGTTCGATCCATTGACAGCACGTCGACCCCGGTATACCACATCGTTCCAATTCACTCTATTCCTTGCACGCCTTTCACCCTCCTGCATGTTCAGTCCCCGATCACTCAAAATCTTTTTCACTCCATCTTTCCACCTCCACTTTGACATTCTGGGCACCATATCAGTCCCCAAGTCCTGCCCGTTAGGTCTGTTCGTGTCACATCCTCTCAGGTGGATGGTAGTCACCGTCTCCACTTACAGCGTTTCGTTTTCAACGTGTAAACATCAGGGTTAACGTCATTAGCCACACTTGTAACCAGTGTTGGGTTTGGTACCTGGCCGTGGCTCCGGTGGTCTAGGTAGATCACCGGTATTTCTCATTAGCTTATCAACCACGTAGGACGTGATTGATTCTTCTCACGATATCATAACGGATAACAGACGAACATTGACGGTACTAGACCCTGCTCGTTTTGGAACGCCAGCGGTCCCTACCTGGTTAGTAAGACGAGGTGGTAGATCTGCATCCCCTGCGGGAGACGTCCTGGTATGACTGGTCGGGGTTCTAATGTGTTCCCGTCAGGGGAACAGTTTCAGATCCCTTCTGGCAGTCCACAACTCTCTCTCTCTCTCTCTCTCTCTCTCTCTCTCTCTCTCTCTCTCTCTCTCTCTCTCTCTCTCTCTCTCTCTCTCTCTCTCTCTCTCTCTCTCTCTCTCTCTCTCTCTCGTATCTGGGGATGAAATGCAAAAGCATTTAGACAGGTGCAGACCTCTGGGTCACGGCTTCATACAGATCCACTTCATTTGTAATGACTCAACTCTTCTTTATGATCCCATTCTGCCTCCTGTGGGATCAGGTAGTATTTACTTCTCAAGAAATCATTCATTTGTTTCCTGATAATCGTTTCCAGTATCATACAGGTTACGTTTCTCAGGATTATTATTATACAGGTATTCAGCTAAGGTCAGTTTCCTTATTGCACTTCGTATGAATTGGGTACAAGGGTTGTTGTCTTCCACTGTTTATACTACGTCCTTCAAGTGTGGGCTGTGTAGTGTATTCAGGTTCTGAACACGTGTCTTATAAGTGGGCTGAAACGACCATGGGTGTGTCACGTGCCTCTCTTGGCTTCATTTCTTCATGAGGATATACATGGCTCGTCCAGCTTTCTAGGTTCACTCTCATTCCATTGTTGGTTTTGTCGTGGCTGTTCTACATCTCCATCTCTTAAGATATTCGTATAGCCTCAAAAATATTCCTTTCGTTAATCGTCAGTAATATTCCCTTTCGTTAATCGTCAGTAATATTCCTTTTCGTTAATCGTCAGTAATATTCCCTTTCGTTAATCCTTCATTTCGGCATCACGCCTACAGTGGCACAGTATTTTGGATGTGCAGTTGTCACCTCTGTGTTGTATGGCATAGGTCCACACCACATCTCTCCTAGTTCATCTGTCGCGATGCATTATCCTTGTATCACTTCCCAGCATTGCCTTGTGTGTGTGTGTGTGTGTGTGTGTGTGTGTGTGTGTGTGTGTGTGTGTAGGCCTCATAGCATAACTCTACATCCCTCGGTCTTTTCATTATCATTACGCCACTCCGTACAGCGCGTCCCGCATCTCGCTGTCCCCTACCACAAGGCGCACCTTCTGCTACACAGGCACAAATACGCAAATACGCGACGCTCTGATGCCCTACTACAGGCATCCATCCACCTTGCGTATTCCACGTAAACTTCTTACAACACAATACCGTCTCTCGGAGGCTGTCAGCTAATACGTTTTTGCTCTCTTGTACTGACCTCCTGGGGTCATATGTCTCCCCTCTCACCTTGGCACCTCAGAATCACCAGAAGTGAGCACCGTCCTGGGTGTGAGCTTGTGGACGACGCAATGTTGATGGTGTGTCGTGCGTAATGGCTCCCGTGTGTCGTAGAACAGGTTGGGTGATGAGGGTCTTCATATATCAGAGAGGAAGTCTGTCTCTGGACCGTGTTGTGTGTGTGTGTGTAGAAATACCCAAGCCTGAGCCAGGTACCCATTTCTCGACCAGCCCCAAGGAGAGGATGAACACCTGGGTTGGGTATGGGCCTACTGCTGAGGCAAGAATTCGAATCCATGCGGATCCATCCCCGGGCGGGCCCGCGATGAGTCTTGGTCAGCAACACTAACCACTACACCACATGTGATTACTATTTGTGTGTCACGAGGGGGGGGGGGAGTGTTTCACCCTCGTGTTGCCTCGTTTGTCTCTGTGTCGGAGAGAGAGAGAGAGAGAGAGAGAGAGAGAGAGAGAGAGAGAGAGAGAGAGAGAGAGAGAGAGAGAGAGAGAGAGAGAGCATATCAAAACACTGATGAACGAACGAACATGAGGAAGACGCTAGTCTATTAGAAGTATGATTCCACTCTCTCTCTCTCTCTCTCTCTCTCTCTCTCTCTCTCTCTCTCTCTCTCTCTCTCTCTCTCTCTCTCTCTCTCTCTCCACACAGCGATCACTCTGGTAGAACGACAACAGCAGCATGATCCAGTTTTTCCCCTGGACTCAGATAGTAAGCAGGCAGGGAGTGTGTCGCACCATCTATGTATGGTTCAGGTTGAATGTAGCTCACCATCTATGGTCCAGGGTCCACGACCACCTGGGACCACGTGTGTGATCAGGAATGATAATTGAGACTTCACACCCGACACATAACGAGCCTTTTAAATGTCACACTGGATAATTCAGACTCGAATCCTTCCTGAATAGAATGATCAGGGATTAATTGCTCCAGATAATCAGCAGGTCATAAATAAGTCTGGGGGTGGGGAGGGGGGAGGGTAGACAAGAGCTATTTTGCCAGACTTGGTTTGATCAAGTGTAGTTAAAAGCTCTCGTGGATGGTTTAGATTAAGCATCGTTGTGGGTATCCGGGTAGTTCAACCCCCTTGTGGGTGATTAGCACCGGGGGAAAATATAACTAAGAGATATTGATGCACAGCTGTAGCGCCGACCTACGGCGTTGCAGGGCTGTGGAGTAGAGAATTGAGCGTCGAGGAGGAGGGGGACCTCTGCTGGCAAGGTCGAGGTGGAGGGGGACCTCTGCTGGCAATGTCGAGGTGGAGGGGGACCTCTGCTGGCAAGGTCGAGGAGGAAGGGGACCTCTGCTGGCGAGGTCGAGGAGGAGGAGAACCTGTGCTGGCAAGGTCGAGGAGGAAGGGGACCTCTGCTGGCGAGGTCGAGGTGGAGGGGGACCTCTGCTGGCAAGGTCGAGGTGGAAGGGGACCTCCGCTGGCGAGATCGAGGAGGAGGGAGACCTCTGCTGGCAAGGTCGAGGAGGGGGACCTGTGCTGGAAAGTTCGAGGAGGAGGAGGACCTGTGCTGGCAAGGTCGAGGAGGAGGAGGACCTCTCCTGGCAAGGTCGAGGAGGAGGGGGATCTCTGCTGGCATGGTCGAGGAGGAGGAGGGCCTGTGCTGGCGAGGTCGAGGAGGAGGAGGAGGACTGTGCTGGCGAGGTCGAGGAGGAGGAGGAGGACCTGTGTTAGCTAGGTTGACGGGAGTGATGGAGTACAAGGAAGGAGTGAGGGACGGACGCAAGGCTCCTGTGTTAGTCTTGAACAACCTGGACACGGGGATCGATGCTGCCGGAGGTTCATCATCACCACCCAACCCCAGGGGGACTGATCTAGCCTGAGGTTGACTCAGACCACCAACCCTCGGGGGGGACTCAAGCTGGGGTTACTCACAGCCACAACCCCCTGGGGGACTCTGACCAGGAGGTCAGCCGGACACAGGGGGCTGTAGCTATGGAGTACTCAGAATCTGGGGGACGTTACTGGGGAGTCTGACCATGGTGGGGAGAGGATTACTCAGACTGGGGGACTCTCCTGGGGAGTCTACCCAGGGATTTACTCAGACTGGGGGACTCTCCTGGGGACTGTAACCATGGAATACTCAGAGTCTGGTGGACTTTACTGGGGACTCTGGCCACGGGTTACTCAGAGACCGGGGGGTGGGGGGGGGGAACTCTGGTCTTAAGGTCAGACCCGCAGCACATCATAACGTAGACCCCGTACCAACCCCCTGCGGCAGACCTCACCCCCTCCCCTCACACACACACACACACACACACACACACACACACACACACACAGTCACCACTGACAGCGGCGGCCGGCGGGGATACATGTGTGTGTGTGAATGTGTGTGTGTGTGTGTGTGTGTGTGTGAATGTGTGTGTGTGTGTGTGTGTGTGTGTGTGTGTGTGTGTGTGTGTGTGTGAAGACGTGAAGGTTATGTGGATCCCAGGGTGGCCTCCCTCGCCTCGTGGAGGAAGGCATTCATAAGAGGAGCGGCGCCTCGGCAGCCATGCTTGATGTTTGATCTGTGGCAGGAGCCGTGAGTGAGGGTGGGAGGGAGGGACGGAAGCGGACCAGAGTAACCAGTCTCCAGGCTCTGCAGGCTGGTCACCTTCCTCCACGTCGTTGTCTGTAGTACTGTTACCTGTGCCAACACCTTGGAATGCCTTGTACACACACCCTTCATCTGGGCTAGGGTTGATACGATTTTGTCTGCGAATGTCTAGACAATATGGAAGGCTCATAGACTCGTGCGTGAGTACTGAAGACTTTTGATTCAGTGACTCACGGTGCAGGGTGAGTGCACTAGGTACCCACTGAACCAGAGGTAGGTAGGTAGGTGGGCAGGGAGGCGGGTAGATGGGTTGGGATGTAGTTAGATTGGTAGGCAGGCTGGTAGGTAGGTAGGGAGGTAGGTAAGTAGATAGGTAGATAGTTAGGGAGGTAATTAGGTTGGTAAGTAGATGTCCACGTCTTCGGGAGCCGCAGTGACGTAATGTAACAGAAAACGGGAGGCTAGGGGGACTGTGGATCAGGGAGGCGATGGAGGAAGGTCCCGTCCGTCCGTCCGTCCGTCCGACCGTCCGTCCGTCCGTCCGTCCGACCGTCCGTCCGTCCGTCCGTCCGACCGTCCGTCTGTCCGACCGTCCGTCCGTCCGACCGTCCGTCCGTCCGTCCGGCAGTACTGTGTGTGTGTGTTGACTCCTCGCATGGCGGAAGAAGGGACCTCTGGCGGGTGATTCTCGAAAGAAGGAGAGAGAGAGAGAGAGAGAGAGAGAGAGAGAGAGAGAGAGGTGGCCTTCTATACATTAGATGGCGATAGGCTTACAGACGAGGGTAACAAGCGTATATGTGTGTGTGTGTGTGTGTGTGTGTGTGTGTGTGTGTGTGTGTGTGTGTGTGCGGGGGAGGGGGGGGGGGGAGGTCCTCACGATCGCTAGGCATATCGCTCTCCGTGATCAGCTGTTGAAGCCCTGGACGTTCCTCCCCCCAACATCCCACTCTACACCCAGGTGTTGCTCTGGGTGTGCCGAGCATTCGGGTGGAGGAGGAGAGGAGGAGGAGGAGGAGGAGGAGGAGGAGGAGGAGAGGAGGGGAGATCACCGCCAGGTGTGATGTATGGGGAGGTAAGGTGGAAGGTGTCGTGACGCAGAGTCGTATAAGACATTGTCCATACGTTTATATACGAAGCTTCCTTGAGCGCCGCCAGTAACTAAGATGCGTGTCTGCGGCCGGGGGTCCCAGTGATTCCCAAGCTGCAGTGACCGACCTCCTGCGCTCACTGTGTTGACGGTCACGTCTGAAAACTCACCGCCGGACTGTGACATCGGCGGCGTCATGATCCACACCGCCGTGGGTGAGGGCTGGGTGGGATGGGGTACAGAGATGGGACACTGGGACAGGCGCAGGTCCCCGCCGTGGGTGAGGGCTGGGTGGGACGGGGTACAGAGAGGGACACTGGGACAGGCGCAGGTCCCCGCCGTGGGTGAGGGCTGGGTGGGACGGGGTACAGAGAGGGACACTGGGACAGGCGCAGGTCCCCGCCGTGGGTGAGGGGCTGACGGAGAGGACACGCTGTCAGGACCAGCTGGGAGCAGGTCAAGACCCTTCGTTGGTGAGGTGAGGGGCTGACGCTCTGCTGCTGACGCCAGGTCCTGACGCCATGAAATGCGTCAAGACTTAAGCGTTGTCTTGGTTCTGTGGGATTTAAAGGTGCCATCAAGAGATGCATGGGTTAAAGACTGTTGTCGGAAATGGTTTTAACCCCCTGCCTTTGTTGACACCACCGCGTTTGACCCAGGATGAATTAACCAATACTAGTTAACCCAAGTAAGATTAACCTCATTCTAGTTAACCCAGGTAAGATTAATCCCACCTTAGTTAACGAATTTAGATTGAACCCATCCTATTTAACCCGGGTTAAATTAAACCCATTTTAGTAAAACCTTGGTAAATTAACCTCCAAGCTAGTTAAACCAGGTTAGATTAACCCCATTTTAGTTGACCCAAGTAGATTAACATCCATCCTGGCTAATCTGAATTAGAGTAGCCCCATCCTTGTTAACCACGTTAGATTAACCCCTTGCTAGTTAACCCAGGATTAATTTGCAGTTCAGTCAGGTTGTGTGATCATGGGAGGACGCCACCCAGCGATTACCCCA
Organism: Panulirus ornatus; assembly: GCF_036320965.1. Lineage (NCBI taxonomy): Eukaryota > Metazoa > Arthropoda > Malacostraca > Decapoda > Palinuridae > Panulirus > Panulirus ornatus. Next base: position 42,754,323 of record NC_092234.1, on the reverse strand, counting down.
TCCTGGATAATCGGGTTAACACCCCCCCATCGTGGAGGGCATGAGAGAATGAACTCCATCCTGGATCATTGAGGTGGATATTCACCTGGATAATTAGGTGCTGAGACCGGTCAGGATAATGAACCAACACCATGTAATTAAGGTTAACGATCGCTTCCTGGATACAGATGACCGTAGTGGTTAATTAGAGATTAACTTTACCAGGGATAACTGACACGTGACAACGTCTTGGATGGTTAACTTAACACCGTCTTGGAAAGTCAATTTTACACAATCCTGGACATGTAACACATTTCCAGGCAGTTAATCTGACACCAACCTTCACTGTCAGTTTAACACTTCTGGACAGTCAGTTTAACACCGTTCTTGACTGCAGTTTTAACACCATCTTGATAGCCAATTTAACACTCCTGAATAGTCAGTTCAACACCATTCTTGAGTGCTATTTTAACACCATCCTTTGATAGCCCAATTTAACACTTCTGAACTGTCAATTCAACACCTTCCCTGACTGCCAGTTTCACCACCACTGTGGTCAGTTAACACCGACCCTGTCAACAGTTAACACCATGCTGGACAGTTGGGTTAACACCGTCCACTTTAACCCAAGCCTCCATCATCTTTACTCGGGCTACGTAGACTGGAACATTATAATGAGAGGTTAACAGAAGCTGCCGCAGTGTGTGTATATATATATATATATATATATATATATATATACATCTTATCACTCACGTTCTTCGTTCATGATTATTGTTAGTTTGTATGGTTAGGTCTCCTCTTATATAAGGGTGTGGATAATGATAACTTTTGAGATGGTAGATATGATCAAAAATGGATAGTATATATATATATATATATATATATATATATATATATATATATATATATATATATATATATATATATATATATATATATATATATTATCCTTGGGGATAGGGGAGAGAGAATACTTCCTACGTATTCCCCATGTGTCGTAGAAGGCGACTAAAAGGGTAGGGAGCGGGGGGCTGGAAATCCTCCCCTCTCGTTTTTAGTTTTCCAAAAGAAGGAACAGAGAAGGGGGCCAAGTGAGGATATTCCCTCAAAGGCGCAGTCCTTTGTTCTTAACGCTACCTCGCTATATATATATATATATATATATATATATATATATATATATATATATATATATATATATATATATATATATATATATATATATATTTTTTTTTTTTTTTTTTTTTTTATACTTTGTCGCTGTCTCCCGCGTTTGCGAGGTAGCGCAAGGAAACAGACGAAAGAAATGGCCCAACCCCCCCCCCCATACACATGTACATACGTCCACACACGCAAATATACATACCCACACAGCCTTCCATGGCCCACCCCAGACGCCCCACACGCCCTGATTCAATCCACCGACAGCACGTCAACCCCTGTATACCACATCGCTCCAATTCACTCTATTCCTTGCCCTCCTTTCACCCTCCTGCATGTTCAGGCCCCGATCACACAAAATCTTTTTCACTCCATCTTTCCACCTCCAATTTGGTCTCCCTCTTCTCCTCGTTCCCTCCACCTCCGACACATATATCCTCTTGGTCAATCTTTCCTCACTCATTCTCTCCATGTGCCCAAACCATTTCAAAACACCCTCTTCTGCTCTCTCAACCACGCTCTTTTTATTTCCACACATCTCTCTTACCCTTACGTTACTTACTCGATCAAACCACCTCACACCACACATTGTCCTCAAACATCTCATATATATATATATATATATATATATATATATATATATATATATATATATATATATATATATATATATATATATATATATATTTATTCATTTATTTATTCATTTATTTATTCATTTATTTCCTGTTCGTACTCAGATGTTTATTGCAATGATTGATAACTGTCACAAGTGACCTGGTCCAGTACAGTCCACCTGTACTACAAGAGTCATCAGAAAACTTGACCCATTGTGGTGACTAAATCGTTGATGTTCGCAGATGACGCCGTCGGGGTAGTCACCACACTCAGCTCTGGCGGCGCACAGATCGTGCCTAGCTTGTCTTCGTGCTTGGGATGTTAGGTTCTCCTGTACAACAGGTGACGTGCTGACGGGGGTTGGGGTTTAGAGAACGGGGGGGGGGGGGGAATGAGGGTTGACAGTAGCAGGAACTGAGAGAGAGAGAGAGAGAGAGAGAGAGAGAGAGAGAGAGAGAGAGAGAGAGAGAGAGAGAGAGAGAGAGAGAGAGAGAGAGAGAGATGGGGGCTTCCGTGACTGATGTGTTTCTTCAGTTAAGTGTCCGGTCCCGGACACTTCCCTTGTCCGGCTGATTACTGTGCAGGGGGGGCCTCAACCGCCGTACTTACACTGTGACATATGAATCTATCTATCTACCTATCTATCCTTTACCTCTAAGCCACACACACACACACACACACACACACACATACACACAAGATGGGCCCCACGAGTGTGGAACTCCCTCCCCGTCCAGTACAAAAGAGGTAATTACAGGCACACACACACACACACACCGTGCCTCTGTGGTGTAGTGGTCAGCGTCACTGACCATGAGTTAGCACGGGCCAGGCTCCCATATCGGACCAACATGGGTTCGAATCCCGAGATCAGCGTCACCATTCACAATGCCAACCTCATTAAGAGCTAACACTATCCAATGTGTCATCATCATCATCATATCTTCGTATGAAATACCCCTCGCTCGCTCGCTCTTCCCTCGCTATATTCGTCCACAATCTTCCTCGCTGTGTCTGGCTTTAGCCACACTGGTGTTTAAACATAATCTTGCCTGACCTATCACACTCGTACATACGTTCTACACGACCGTGCCGGACTATAAGGACTTTCATCCTTGCTGTATTTCAGTGATTTCTTGACAGTTAATGTTACTGGCATCTTCATTTCTCGCCGTCGTGTTGATTCCAACTACGCCCACGTAGGTGATTCCCTCTGATTGTAGTCTTAATCATTCCAACTACGCCCACGCAGGTTATTGTTCCTGATTGTAGTCTTCATTATTACTGACCTACACGCACTATTATTCTTCTTTTTATATGTTACCTTAGACGGCACGAAATCCTGGGGGTGGATGAAGAGCCGGGTTGACTGTGGACCGACTGCCGCAACCAGGATTCGAACCTATGTGCTCGACCCTGGCCGGCCTGTGAGTGCATGATGGTCAGGGACGCTAACCGCTACACCACGGAGGGACCAGCACTCTCTAGTACTGCCATACACTTCGTCTTCCCTGACTTGGCTGATGCACTGGCCCGGGATCGGCCCATGGGCCGGCGAGCCCACAGCTCACTCGGCTGTTCATCCTTTCCTCGGGTTGGCGGATGAACATGGGTACCCACTTCCGCGGCGTCACGTAACGCACCACAGCTGTGACAAGCATAACCAGACGACAGCTCAACGTAACCCAGGACTATTCATGTCTGGAAACCCGGCTACCAGTCACGTACTGGACAGTAAAGTTATACGACGGAATGGCATGAACGAACTGACATCCAACACAGTTTATTTCTTCCTTTTCGACGATTTCAACGTAGATGGTGTATCCTCCTCCTTTATAACACATCTCCCTCTCCTTGACCCTTACCCACCACCGCCCGTGGTGAAGTTGATCCCCACACGTGTTAAAATGTGAGTCACAGATGATACCTTATCACCATACAGACTGGTCACAGTCATCACCATACAGACTGGTTACAGTCATCACCATACAGACTGGCCACAGTTATCACCATACAGACTGGTCACAGTCATCACCATACAGACTGGTCACAGTTATCACCATACATACTGGTCACAGTCATCACCATACAGACTGGTCACAGTTATCACCATACAGACTGGTCACAGTCATCACCATACAGACTGGTCAGTTATCACCATACAGACTGGTCACAGTCATCACCATACAGACTGGTCACAGTCATCACCATACAGACTGGTCACAGTTATCACCATACATACTGGTCACAGTCATCACCATACAGACTGGTCACAGTTATCACCATACAGACTGGTCACAGTCATCACCATACAGACTGGTCAGTTATCACCATACAGACTGGTCACAGTCATCACCATACAGACTGGTCACAGTCATCACCATACAGACTGGTCAGTTATCACCATACAGACTGGTCACAGTCATCACCATACCGACTGGTTACAGTCATCACCATACAGACTGGTCACAGTCATCACCATACAGACTGGTTACAGTTATCACCATACAGACTGGTCACAGTCATCTCTCACAACCTCTAAGCAAGGTCGACCTTCACTCGCTCTCACCATGTGACCTCCGCCTCATGCATGACGTCGTAACGACCCATCGTGCATTGCTGCTCTGGCAACCCACCTCTCGTTCGCGGGAGTATCACGGCATCATAGGCATACAGCAAACCCACCCAGTGGCAAACGTGGCATCTGTTTCTCCACGATGAAAATATTGAACCACGATCAAAAACACCATCCCCCCCTCCCCCCCTCCTCCCTCCCTTCTCATCTCAACACCCGGTCAATGAAAGACTACGATGAGTTCTTTATCTTGTGGAATATTAACCGCGCGTTTCTCTCCATCGTTAAAGGTTTCATCGGACCACTTGCATATATTCTTCCTTCGTTTCTGCCAAGGTCTTTTGCATGGCAGATGAATGCATGGCATTTTCTTATTATCACGAATTCTCATTTGTGAGAAATGTTTCTTCAAGAACATGGAATAACGAAAGAGTTCATGTGGTTGGTTTCCCTGCTGGGGTAGAGAGAGGCGGGCGGGCGGGCGGATGGTTCACAGTAACAAATTACCATGTGTTTTACCTCCTTCAAGTATCTAGGCAAGCTATTTATCACCGGGAAGAAATGACAGTGAAAAATCACCGGGTGAGCAGCAACATCCAAACCGTCGTGTGTGTGTGTGTGTGTGTGTGTGTGTTGGAGGGGAGGGAAGCAGGATAGATGTGTGAAACATGAAATTCACCAGTACTTGACTAGGTTTTCCCCCCACCCCCCTCAGCCTTCCCCCTCCTCTTGCTCTCTCTCTCTCCCCCTCCCGGTGATGCAATGAAGTATTCGGTAAGAACAATGTTATGTCAGTAATTATGACGAGATGCTGACATCTCGGGGAGAGGAGTGTTGTTATCCTTGGTACGGGGTGCCCTCCCCTGGCGGGAGAGGAGGTGGGGGGGAAGGGGAAGGGGGTATCAAGGCAGATGGTATATGGTGGCATTTGGCACATGTGTATCGCACTACTCACAGTTACGCTCCGTGCAGGGCGCTGGAGGTGGTCCTAGGGGCGGGGTTGTTAGAATGGTTATTTGGGACTCTAGGCTCATGTGCTGCCGGAGTCATCAATGCCGTCAGCGTCATGTTATAACCACCGATCGAAAGTTCTTGAACACCGTCTGGTGTCTGAAGTAACTGTGCGACCGTACACGCTCTTACTGCATTTATGGCCCTTGGGGGCGGGGCCACGCTCGCTGCGGGGCCGGACGCTGGGAGGAGTCTCGGGTGCGCCTGCGCCGTTTCGGCTTAAAGGTCTGCACCAGCCTCACGCATCCAGTTGGAGGCAGGACATGATGGAGGGAAGAGGTGTAAGTGCGGTCCACGTGGGCCATAACGTGGCTATGGCTAGTGGTGGTGTTGGCCTCAGCGGCCTCCAGGTCAATGGTGGAAACCCAGTGCGTTGTGTGGAATCCTTGCTAGATATCTGTGCCAAAATAGTGGCTGAACACATACCGTTCCAGCGGATAGAGGAGCGATATAGCCGAATCCCAGAGCCCGTACAGCGGCGAATCATCTACTGGTCCTTCCCGAGGCATGAGGCCGACATCAGGATGTATTCTTGCTTCTCCTCGGTGGGCAGTGACCAGCAGAGCCTCCCCTTCTACCGTGGGCTGCGCCTGGTGGAGTCCGGCATGGTGGAGGGCGTCTTGCAAGTCGGTAAGTGTGTGTGTGTGTGTGCACAGCGCACCGCCCGACCTGCCTCTCCTCTTCTCTGTGAAAAACCCCCGCACATCGTATAGGCCTGGCCTGAGGCATGGCTGCCTGGCTGGCTGGCTGGCCGCTTTGTCCCGTGTTTCACACAACACCAGACCCACTCTCACTGCCCTCTCTCTCCACCTCTCTCTCTCTTCTCTCTCCCCACTGGTTGGCTACTAGTACTTTTTACCATTGCTTCTACCCCTCCGAGGTGATCCAGTACCTGTACTCTCCGCTCTCACTCTTCTAGTACTCTGAGCTCCCTTCTCTCTCTCTCTCTCTCTCGTACACCAGTACTCTTCCCCTCACTTGCCTAGTACTCTGCTCTCACCCAGTATACCGCCTCCTCTCTCTTCGATCAGGATTTGGTACCAACTTCCGCTCTCCCCAGTGCACAACTGACTCTCCCCCACACCTTCAGTTTACGCCTCTGCCTCACCAGTCCAGTACACAGCTCTCACCCGTCTGTTACATACCTCTCCCTCACCCGCCCAGTACACTCACTCGTACTTTTCCAGTACACTTTTCTTTAACCATCCAGTGCACAACTCTAGTCCAGTGAACGGCTCTTGCTTCTAGAGCACACGGCTCCCTCTCACCCGTTCAGTACACAGCTCTTCCACACCAGTACACAGCTCTCCATCCTCCGTCCAGTACACTTATCCTACCTGTTAAGTACAGAGCTCTCCCTCACCTGTCCAGTGCACAGCTCTCACACCCGTCCGGCACACATTTCTCCCTCACCCTTCCTGTGCACATACCTCCCTCGCGCGCCCAGTACATAGCTCTATCACCCGTTAGGTACACAGCTCTCCCACCACCCGTCCAGTACGCAGGTCTTTCACACGTCCAGTACTCAGCTCTCACCCGTCTGTTACATACCTCTCCCTCACTCATCTACTACATAGCCCTCCCTCACCCGTCCAGTACTTACTCGTGCTTTTCCAGTGCACACTTCTGGTGAACGTCTCTTACTTTTCCGTACACAGTTCTCTCTCTCACCCGTCCAGTACAGAGCACCGTCTCATCCGTCCAGTACACAGATCTACCATCCCTTCAGTACACAGCTTTCTCTCCTCCATCCAATACACATCTCTCGTTGTCCAGTATGCTGCTGCTCCACATCCGTCCAGTGCACAGCTCTCTCACCCGTCGAGTACACAACTCTCCCTCACCCTCCCTGTGCACATATCTCCCTGGCCTGCCCAGTACACAGCCCTCTGTCACCCATCTAGTACACAGCTTTGTTACCAATCTAGTACACAGCTCCTTCACCCGTCCAGTACACATCTCTCCCTCACCCGTCCATTGCATAGCTATCCCTCATCCGTTTAGTGCTCAGCTCTCCCTAACTCATCCAGTACACACATTTCCCTCACTCGTCCAGTGCACAGTTCTTCCTCACCCGTCCAGTGAACAGTGCTTCCTCACCTTTCCAGTGCACGGTTCTCCCTCACCCGTCCAGTGAAGAGTGCTTCCTAACCTTTCCAGTGCACAGTTCTCCTCACCCATCCAGTGCACAGTTCTCACCCATCCAGTGCACAGTTCTCCTCACCCATCCAGTGCACAGTTCTCCCTAACCCGTCCAGTGCACAGTTCTTCATCTTTCCTGTGTATTGTTCTCCATCACCCTTACAGTGTACTGCTTTCCTTCACCCGTCCGTTACGCTGCTCTAACACACTCATCCAGTACATAGCTGTCCCTCACCCATCCAGTACATAGCTGGCCCTCACCCATCCAGTACATAGCTGGCCCTCTCCCATCCAGTACATAGCTGTCCCTCACCCATCCAGTACACAGCTGGCCCTCACCTATCCAGTACACAGCAGTCCCTCATCCATCCAGTACACAGCTGGTCCTCACCCATCCAGTACATAGCTGTTCCTCACCCATCCAGTACACAGCTGTCCCTCACTCATTCAGTCACAGCTGTCCCTCATCTATCCAGTCCACAGCTGTCCCTCATCCATCCAGTACATAGCTGTCCTTCACCCATCCAGTCCACAGCTGTCCCTCATCCATCCATTGTACAGCTGTCCCTCACCCATCCAGTATATAGCTGTCCCTCACCCATCCAGTACACAACAGTCCCTCATCCATCCAGTACACAGCTGTTTCTCACTCATTCAGTACACAGCTGGTCCTCACCCATCCAGTACACAGTTGTCCCTCACCCATCCAGTACACAGCTGTCCCTCACCTGTCCAGTCCCACCGTTCTATCTCACTCGTCCGGTGCACATTTCTCCCTCACCCGTCCAGTACCCAGCCCTCCCTCTCACGTCTAGTACCCAGCTCTCCCTCAACCGTCATATACTTCCCGCTCCCTCTCCCAGTACTCAGTGACTCCAGAGCAATCCCAGTTCTCTTCTACTATTCCATCACTCCCCCCCAGTTCCTGCTTCCGTCACACCAAGTACTTTACTTCCTCCCTCACGTCTTGTACTCTATACTCTCGCTCACACTTGCTGAACACCTGGCTTTGTCACACTTGCTAAGCACCCAGCTCTCACACACACACACACACACTTGCTGAACACCCAGCTCTCTCACACATGCTGAACACCCAGCTTTCTCACTCTTGCTGAACACCCAGCTCTCACACTTGCTGAGCTCCCAGCTTTCTCACACTTGCTGAACACCGAGGTCTCTCACACTTGCTGAACACCCAGCTCTCACACTTGCTGAGCTCCCAGCTTTCTTACACTTGCTGAAAACTCAGCTCTCTCACACTTGCTGAACACCGAGGTCTCTCACACTCGCTGAGCACCCAGTTCTTTCACACTTGCTGAGCACCAAGTTCCCTCTCATACTTGCTGAACACCCAACTCTGTCTCTTACATCAGCTGGGCACCCACATCCCTCTTACTTTCTCATCACCCAGATTCATTTATTCAGTGGTCTGTTCCCTCTCCCACTCATCTAATGGTCTGTTCCTCTCCCACTCATCCAGTAGTGTGTTCCCTCCTCCACTCATCCAGTAGTGTGTTCCCTCTCCCTCTCAACTAGTGGTCTGCTCCTCTCCCACTCATCCAGTAGTGTGTTTCCTCTCCCACTCATCCAGTAGTGTGTTTTCTCTCCCACTCATCCAGTAGTGTGTTCCCTCTCCCACTCATCCAGTAGTGTGTTCCCTCTCCCACTCATCCAGTAGTGTGTTCCCTCCCCCCCACACCACCACATCCAGGGCTGGACACCAGCCCCTTCCCCCCAACACTATCATTGATTTTCACAGACTTGAGTTGCAAGATCATGTGCAACACTTCGGTACTGAGATCACACTTGAATTGCTGGCATGCACAGGCAACACCCAGCCCCCCCCCCCTCACCATGCACAACACATGGAGGGTGAGGGTTATACCCTAGTATGAGTTATACATAGGTAACACAAGTAGTGATGGAGGACTTGTGTTGCTTGTAACACAGATGGTCATGCATGACGGATGGCAAGTGTAACACAGTCATTAATGTTCAGTTTATATCACTCAAACGTGATTGTTTTAGATAATTGTACTGTAGCACACATTACAGTGCAGCTGTTTGCAGTGGAACACAGAGAGTAGTGTTGCAACACAGTTATGTGAAGTGGTGTGAATGCAACACAAATATTGATATATGATCCGTTTTAATGTAACACTGATAGTAATATGGTAACGTAGCACGAATAGTAACATGTAATTGGTGGTGATGTAACACAATTAACAATGTGTGTAATTGGTGGTAATTTGATAAACATTTACGTGTTATTGGTGGTGGTGTAACATAATTGATAACGAATATTTGGTGATAATATAACACAAATAGTAACGCTTAACTGGTGGGGATATAACATGATTAGTAACGTTATTATAACTGATGTTGATGTAACATGATTATGAACGTATCATTGGTGATATTGTAACAAATAGCACTGTATAATTGGTGATAATGTGACACAAATGTGAACGTATGAATGGTAGTGATGTGACATAATTAGTAATGTATAATTGGTGATAATATGACAAATATATGAACGTATCGTTGGTAGTATTGTAACGCAATTAATAACACGTGTAATTGGCGGTATTGTAACACAAACAGTAGCTTATAATTGGTGATATTGTTACTCAACTAGTAACGTATAATTGGTGGTAATGGAACACAAATAATAACGAATAATTGGTGTTACTATGAAACAAATAGTAACATACAACTGGTGGCATTGTAACACATACAGTACCTTATAATTGTGGTTGATAATGCAACACAATAACGTATAGTTAGTGGTAACGCAACACAATTGATAACGTATAATTAGTGGTAATGCAACACAATAACGTATAATTAGTGGTAACGCAACACAATTGACAACGTATAATTAGTGGTAATGCAACACAATAACGTATGATTAGAGGTAACGCAACACAATAGATAACGGGTAATTAGTGGTAATGCAACACAATTGATAACGTATGATTGTTGGTAATGCAACACAATAACGTATAATGAATGGTAATGTAGAACAATTGATAACGTATGATTGTTGATAATGCAACACAATAACGGATAGTTGGTGGTTGTGCAACACAAGTAGTAACGCGTACCTGGCAATATGACATAGCAGTGTACAAGTCATGACAAAGGAATCGAAACAGCAGCAGACAAGAGACTGGCACACACACACACACACACACACACACACACATATATATATATATATATATATATATATATATATATATATATATATATATATATATATATGTGTGTGTGTGTGTGTGTGTGTGTGTGTGTGTGTGTGATTGTCCAAAATCACATGTTTGGACAATCACATGTTTACCAAATGGCGTCCTAGCTTGTCTCTTCGATGTATATCAACTGACTGTTATATTTCTCTCTTGTGTCTCCCCTGATGATGCGATTATTACACGAAAGTGCACTTGGGAACTTTTCGTGTTTCATTGTCCCCGTGGACACATAGGAATATCTTGATCACTCTCAAAATTGTGATCCTTTCCAATATATATATATATATATATATATTGTGGGCAGAAACAGAAAACGGGTTGCAGGTTGGGCAGTGAGAGGCCTGCCTGGATTTGCAAAGAGAGAGAGAAAAAAAAACCAGTTGGGAAATCCAGGAAAAGTTGACGTCAGAGGCTCTACAACAGAGGGTGCACACACCCTGGCACACCCCCCCACTTTTGTGCAGTCCGCCCACAGGCAGGCCGGGCCCGAGTGCACGAACCAGCTCTCGACAGTATTATTCGGGCGGCGAACAATAGGATATATAAGAAAGATATTCGCATCAGGTTCAAAGGAAATGTATCAGAGGCTCAGCTGAGAGAAAGAGGGAGGGAGGCGACATCTCCCCCCCCCCCCCGTTCTTGGGGGGGAGGGGTGTATAGGCCTGCGGGCCGCGGCTTGAAACAGCCAGTGTGATCAGAGAGAGGGAGGGAGAGAGGGGCAGTAGCAGCTGTAGCAAAAGCTTTTGTGGCAGGTGAGGACAGGTGGACAGATTGTTTACACCTACAGCTGACACCTGGTCTGTTTACACCTACAGCTGACACCTGGTCTGTTTACACCTATAGCTGGCACCTCCTTTTTGTACACCTACAGCTGACACCTGCTTTGTTTACACCTATATCTGACACATGGTCTGCTTACATACACAGCTGACACCTAGTCTGTTTACATCTACAGCTGACACCCGGTCTGTTTATACTTACATCTGACCGATGCTCTGTTTACACCTACAGCTGACACCTGCTCTGTTTACACCTACAGCTGACACCTGCTCTGTTTACACCTACAGCTGATGTGTTCACACCTACGGCTGACACTTGCTATGTTTGCATCTACAGCTCTACAGCTGATACCTGCTCTGTATATATACAGCTGACATCTGGTCACCTGGATTTTTACACCTACACATCTGTCTCGTGGGCAGTTACACACCTGTAAACTTACACCTGCACACCTGCCTCGTAGATTGTTCCACGTGTGAAGTGTACTAGACACACCAGGATGTGGTGGTCACGTGTGGTCCTGCGTGCCGCGGCTTCCAACAGCCGGAGTGAACCACGCCAGCAGCCAGCCACCGTGGTCCCTCCCAGATCATGGCGTGGGGGCAGAGACCATCATGATGGGAGAGAGGGCCACACCAGGTCCACAAGACCTGCAGGTAATACTAGGGTGAATATGGTCATCATCATCATCATCATCATCATCATGCTATGAGACACACTCACACACACTCTGGTACAGACTGGTACGGAGGTACCAGTTAAGGCCCTCCAGCGGGGCTTAGTAGTAGAATGGGGGTACCTAGTCAGACCGTTCAGTGGGACACTGAATACACTGGGTGGGGGGTAACTTTCATCCACTTGTGTTGAAGGGTTGAATTAAAAGCGAGACATGAGATATTACCTCATGTATACTTACTCTACCTGGTTGTCAGAGGTTACCTCTCTCTCTCTCTCTCTCTCTCTCTCTCTCTCTCTCTCTCTCTCTCTCTCTCTCTCTCTCTCTCTCCCTGGGGATAGGGGAGAAAGAATACTTCCCACGTATTCCCTGCGTGTCGTAGAAGGCGACTAAAAGGGGAGGTTGCGGGGGGTTGGAAATCCTCCCCTCTCGTTTTTATTTTTCCAAAAGAAGGAATAGATAAGGGGGCCAAGTGAGGATATTCCCTCAAAGGCTCAGTCCTCTGTTCTTAACGATACCTCGCTAACGTGGGAAATGGCGAATAGTTTGAAAAAAAGTGTGTGTGTGTTAAGAACTCTCGGGGTCTTCCCATGTTCTTTACTAATACTGGCATAGATTTACTACAAGAGATGTGGACTTCAGGCTTTATATTTTCCTTAACGTTTCCTGCAACATTTCTGCTCTTTAGTGGATATGATTTAAGCATTCTATCCAGTCTCTCATTCCAGCATGGAATAATCTTTGTATGCAGGCTAAAGAACAAGGCCTTTTCATTTGTGGGAAGGTATTAATAATGTATGAATTATGATCTCAGAATACCTTCACTGAAGACACAACAGACCGACCATCGCTGGATGGCTGGGTACAGCGAACAGTCAGGACGGGAGAATTAGATCCAGCAGTGGCTCTTACATGATGACCAGGATAGCCCTGCTATCATGTTTCGTCTCGTAAGGAAAGATCAAGTTATCGATTTGGTAAATGTGTCTGGAACATTCACAGGCGATCACTGGCTGGCCTGGAACATTCACAGGCGATCACTGGCTGGCCTGGAACATTCACAGGCGATCACTGGCTGGCCTGGAACATTCACAGGCGATCACTGGCTGGCCTGGAACATTCACAGGCGATCACTGGCTGGCCTGGAACATTCACAGACGATCACTGGCTGGCCTGGAACATTCACAGGCGATCACTGGCTGGCCTGGAACATTCACAGGCGATCACTGGCTGGCCTGGAACATTCACAGGCGATCACTGGCTGGCCTGGAACATTCACAGGCGATCACTGGCTGGCCTGGAACATTCACAGGCGATCACTGGCTGGCCTGGAACATTCACAGGCGATCACTGGCTGGCCTGGAACATTCACAGGCGATCACTGGCTGGCCTGGAACATTCACAGGCGATCACTGGCTGGCCTGGAACATTCACAGACGATCACTGGCTGGCCTGGAACATTCACAGGCGATCACTGGCTGGCCTGGAACATTCACAAGCGATCACTGGCTGTCCTGGAATATTCACAGACGATCACTGGCTGGCCTGGAACATTCACAGACGATCACTGGCTGGCCTGGAACATTCACAGGCGATCACTGGCTGGCCTGGAACATTCACAGGCGATCACTGGCTGGCCTGGAACATTCACAACCTTGAGTGACTGGCCTGGAACATTCACAACCCTCTCAATGACGGGCAAAAAGTGAAATTACTGGTAGCAAATACAATGACTTGGTGTGTGTTTTCTGGAAGACAGACTGTAGATGGGTATCACAGTGTAGAACGTGGGAGGTGCTGGAAGGCAGACCCTCAAGGCTGTACCTGGAAATGAGTCCCCCTTCCCCCCCCTTTTTTTTGCTGGACAGATGTGGAATAAGATAATACCAATATGATACAGAGGTGGGATGAATAGTGTCAAAGACTTTAGACATCTGTGGACCTGATCTGTTCAGTGCCTTGCCAGGAATATTTTAGAACCTTGAGTGGCCATCTTGTGGACAAGTGATGATGGAAGGCGTAATGGTGGGTGCTCAGGCCTGCTGCAGGGCACGGGCTTACATGCCAGACTGATCGGCGGAAGAACAGTTATACATGGTCCCAAGACCCACCTGTAGGAGGCAGAGACGCAGGCCTCCCGAACCGACCTAATGATTATGGAATGTGTTTTTCTTTCCCCGTGAGTGGTAGGTTAGTCTGGGTTATGACTTAGCTAACTTAGCTAACGTGTTAGTTTAGGTTATGACTCAGCTAACTTGTTAGACGTCCTGATACTGGAGTAGAACCACTGGAGTCTATGCTAAGCTGAGGAATTTAATTTTTCTCTAGTATAGGCGTCTCTTTCCTAGTGTACACGACTGAGGTACATTAGCTTGCGTTATGTACCCCTTCGTCCACACATTTACCCCCTTCTCCACACATTAACCCTCTCCCACATATTTACTCGCCTCTCCCACTCATTAACTCACTTCTTTCTTGCATTTACCCCTTTCTCTCACTCATTGATTCTCCCCTCTCCCACAACCCCCAGCCCCAGCAGTAAACCGTATCTGGTTATGTAGTACACTGTAACTAACCCCCCAGACCGCACCCTCAGCAGTCAACCAACCCTATGTGGTCCTCCCTACTACTCCAGCCAGACCTGTGCGCTTCTGCCTCCCTCCCTCACACACAAGGTGTGCCGTGCTCCTCCCGGCTCTGCAGCAGGAAAATGATCTACCCTCCCGTACAGCACCGTGCACGTATCTACTGTGTTTGCACGGAGCAGGAAAGCCCCTCTCTCTCTCTCTCTCTCTCTCTCTCTCTCTCTCTCTCTCTCTCTCTCTCTCTCTCTCTCTCTCTCCACACACACACACACACACACAGCTTCTGCCATCAGCTGCTGCCGGTGGCCCTATCCACCACTTGCCACCGCCGCGCCCCGACCCTATCTGCTCGCTTGGCAGCCAACACTGTCCTCCTGTCTCAAATAACCGGCCTTGTCTACTTCACACCCTGTACTGCCGCCCAGCCCTAGCGACATGCGTCACGCCCTACAATGCCGCCCAGCACCAAGCCCTAGTGACGTGCTTCACGCCCAGCCCTAGCGACATACTTCACGCCCTACACCTACCACCCACCCAGGCTCAGCCACACACCATCTCCTTTTGAGACACCAGCCACCTGGGCACCGTCTGCCTCACACGACTCTGGAATCATGATCGGTGTACGTCTCTCCCACACCCTCCTCCTGCCTCACCCATGAGGACGCGTCCCTCACCAACCCTGCCGGAGGGAGGCCGCCACCACCACCACACCCGCATACACAACTCCACCACCCTCCCTCCCTCCCTCCACCCGCCACCCGCCACACAGACTAGCAGTATGGCTCCTCCGTCAGGGTAGAGGGAGCCCCTACACGCTCGCTCTACATCTTAGTGTTGGTGTGCCTCTAGGACGCTCGCTACCCCGCCCGACCTCACCAACCCGGGGTGTTGCTAACTGAGCTGGTCGTGTGTGTGTGTGTGTGTGTGTGCGTGTGGTCGACAGCCGTGCCACTGGCTGTATAAGGGTAGGGTAGGCCAGGCCAGGGCGGCAGAGGGAGGGAGGGAGGGAGGGCTGTACTAGGGAGAGTACTCCTGCACCGTCTTTAAAAAGCTTACTCATGAGACTGAGATGCCTCTCTCTCTCTCTCTCTCTCTCTCTCTCTCTCTCTCTCTCTCTCTCTCTCTCTCTCTCTCTCTCTCTCTCTCACATATCTGTTCCATCTTCTCCCCTGCCGTCCCACACACCGTCACTCAGTCGTCCAGCTGCTGTCGTGCTGACTCTCAGATGCGTAGGGGGAAGGGGAGGGTTACAGCTTCAGTCCTGGCAGCCTGCAGAGGACACGGGTTCTTCCTGAAGAAGGGCCGGCCGCTCCGCTCCACGCTCCCTCCCTCCCTCCCTCCCTCCCTCCCTCCCTCAGGTGACGGAGGGAGCAGCTACACCGAAGATGGGGTTCGAAGTGTGTTATACTGCTGACTGGCGACAGACTCTCTCCCTCCCTACCTCCCGTGCGTGGTTAACATCATCCATCTTCAGTGGTGAGACACAGCTGGTGGCAGGTGTTGGAGGGGAGGGGAGATCGAGTGATCTTGGGGAGAGGCTTTGACTGCCTGAGAACTCGTTACGATGCCTACTCGCCAGTAGTTAGTGGGAGAAGGGGGATGGTACGTAGCACGAAGTACATCACCAACCTTCATACTCGCTGGGAGTAGAGTGTGGGGTCAGTCAGTGCCAGGGGGTAGCATTACAGATGGGAACTGTACCCAGGGGGCCAAGTTGACGTCCTTCTTCGCTGCCTCTCTTCCCCCCTCCCCACCCCCTCCCCCGCCGCCCCCCCTTACCCCACACCCCCACCTCAGCGAGCCTGACGCCGGAATATAGCCTTACCTTCACCCAGATGTGGAACTGATATACGTTCATTATTCAAACACAGGCTCGTCTGTATGATGAGTGCCATTAAAGTTGGCAGTGGTGAGGGAGGGAGGGACCTGGCCCGGCCTGGTGCTTGGCTGAGTTGAGTTGGGGAGTTGAAGGGGTGGGGGGTGGTGGAGAGGAGGAGGAGGAGGAGGAGGAGGCATTTTTAGTAACCATGATCATGTATTGATTTTGTGTGTGTGTGTGTGTGTGTGTTTGTGTGTGTGTGTGTGTACCTCGGCGGCGGTAAACGTGCAACATTATGAGTGAGCGAAACTAGTGAGTTGGTGGAGTGATGTTAACAGTGTTTGTGTTTATGATGTGGAGAGTATTGTAATGCGGACGTCAGGTGCGGGGAGGAGGAGAGAGGAGAGTGTAAAGCAGACGTGGTACGGCCCAGGGTTGTGATGGTACCTTGTGCCACCTACCACTCAGGCTAGACCCTGGCTTGGTACCTCTGAATCGTGATCGTGGGTCGGGGGTGTGTAGTGTTGGGTAGACCTGGCTCACAAGGGGTGGTGAGGTTGGGGGGGTGGAGTTGTAGTGCTTGGTGTAGTGTGGCCACAGAAGGCAACCTTACCTTACCTTACCTTACCTTACCTTACCTCATGAAGCCATCGTAAGGTAAGGAAGGTTAGGGTGAAGCTGTGTCTGGTGTTGGTGAAAGTTATAGACACACAAAGAGGTAGTCGTAGACGGAACAGACCGTACACATACCTCCCTGCCTGTCTACTTCCCTCCCTATCTGCGAGCCTGCCTGCCTGCCTCCCTCCCTACCTATCTACCAGCCTGCCTGCCTGCCTCCCTCCCTACCTACCTATCTACCAGCCTACCTGTCTGCCTGCCTTCCTACTCCCTTCCCTACCTACCTATCTACCTCCCTCCCTATCTACCTACCCATCCGCCTACCTGCCTGATTGTCTACCTCCCTACCTGCTAACCTATCTACCTTCCTACCTACCAACTTAACTCTTACCTACCAGTTCTTAATCTCTGACGAGACGTTGAATTTGAAGCAACGAGAGAGAGAGAGAGAGAGAGAGAGAGAGAGAGAGAGAGAGAGAGAGAGAGAGAGAGAGAGAGAGAGAGAGAGAGGAAAAAGGGATTGATAAGTGGGACGTGTGTAGCAGGTAATGTACACCCGTGTGCCCAAACATGTAACATGTAGTACATGGTACTGTCGCCGGGAGGAGACGGCAGGAGGGGTGTATAATACTTGTGTAGCCGGGGGGGGGGGGAGGTTGGGGGACTGAAGGTGTAATACTGTAGCCAGGGTGGGGAGGTGGTGGGAGGAAATAGGAGAGGGGGAAGGGGTTGTGTTATTTAGTACGGCGGCTCCTAGAGGGGTTGAGAGGGTGTGGGGGTTGGGGAGGGGAGAGCCCTTGGGTACGCCAGTGGGGTGTCTTGAAGATGACCAGAAGGTGTGGTTAGTGTAGGTGCTGGAGGGGTGTGGCTGTTCAACGTAGCCACTGGTCTGAGGCGGTACTGTGCACCCTGCCTTTAACACAGTCGCTGACTGTGGCTGTCTAACATAGGCATTGATCGCGGCTACGTTATTAGTGACGTAGACGCCGGCTTTTAACACAGGAACTTGTCAGGGTTGTGTAACATAGGCACGGATTGAGGGAACGTTCGTAGTAACGGAGACGCTGGCTTTAACATAGGCATTGGTCATGGCTATATAACATAGACACTGGTCATGGCTGTGTAACATAGGCACTGGTCATGGCTATGTAACATAGGCACTGGTCATGGCTATGTAACATAGGCACTGGTCATGGCTATGTAACATAGGCACTGGTCAAGGCTATGTAACATAGGCACTGGTCATGGCTATGTAACATAGGCACTGGTCATGGCTATGTAACATAGGCACTGGTCATGGCTATGTAACACAGGCACTGGTCATGGCTATGTAACATAGGCACTGGTCATGGCTATGTAACATAGGCACTGGTCATGGCTATGTAACATAGGCACTGGTCATGACTATGTAACATAGGCACTGGTCATGACTATGTAACATAGGCACTGGTCATGGCTCTTTGAAATAGGTATTGGTGTCTCGGTGTCAACATAGCCTTTGGTCAGGGTTGTAAGAGTTAGCAGACGGGGAGGTTGAAGAGTGTTGTTGCTGCTGTACGTTGTAGTCAGCAGTCATGGAGTTGTAGGATCTAACCTGTTATCTAAACATGTTCTAGATAAGGATCTGGGTCATTTGGGGACGGCTTAAACCACTCTCTAGAGCGAAGACGGGGAAGGTATATCATTATTTAGACTCGGGGAAGTTCTGGAGGGTATTGTTGTATCCAGCCAACACGGGAGATGTAGAAGACTACGAAAATGTTACTTTTTAATCACAAAAGGTGCAATAAGCTCAGTAGAAACCATCTTGAACATCCGGGACCCAAGACTTTATAAGACACAATCTGGAAACATTAGACTCGCTGTTGGACGCACAGGGGAGACAATTTTTTACGGCTTCCTTTGGATAAGTTGTTACGAAGTGCAGCAGACGATGGTTAGGTGGTCTTGGACGTGCAAGGTCCGCGGCTTCCACCAGTCTGCTTGACCACGACCAGCAAGTCTGGCTTGTGTCAGCTTGGACCTAGCCCGAGCTGTGGGGTTAGAGAAGGCCTCCGAAGGCAAGTGTAAAGGAAGGTGATGTTGTTGGGGTGTTTTTTTTTTTTTTTTCGCCAAAATAGTGTATTTATTGCGAACTCTTGACCATCTTGTGGACGGTGGCGCTGAAGAGGACTGCATAAGAAGTCTGGGGACTAGACCTTAATGATTGAGGTACAGTATATGTTACAGTATGAGTAAAAGTGTTAAGAACGAAGCGTCGGACCTGACTTGAGTTATTCTGTAACTCCCGCTACAAATGAACTCATCACAGAACGTTAAACAAGAGTGACTGGAGCTCATTACAAGTGAACTACTTACAAACTGGCCAAAAAGTTACGGTATTTTGTAAGTACCCGAGTTAAGACATGGATAAAATGCTTTATGAATATCTCGTCATGTTGGGTTAGAGTCATCTCTGATTCGACGAGAGTCTTGTCCCTAATGTTGTAGGTTGTGGCAACAGCTTGGTTGTTGACATTTTGCTCTGTTGGTCTATCAGCTGAGGAGGCAGAGACCCGTGAGTAGATATCTGCAGCCGAGCCTGCGTCTGGCAGCAGCATACAGATGTTGACTCGCGTTACATGAAGCATGTAACATAAGTTCCTTCTGGTGTGACGTGATGATGGTCGATGGATACGCTTCCTGTGTTGACTAAAACTTGATCCTGAGTGCAGGAGATGTTGCTCGTGTGCTCTCTGGGTGATTGTGTGAGGGTTACTCGTAGGTAGACCCCAGGGAATGAGCCATGTCATCCTTTGAGACATAAGCGCGTTGCAGTCATACTGAAGAGGGAGTTTCGTGTAGGTCGTGAGGGAAGAGGATCCCGTGCAATGAAGCTGTGTATCCGGGAGTGTTTAGTGAGTCTAAGGGCCATGAGGATGACCGAGCCACACTTCAGGTGGAGTGTGGTTGTACTGACCCTGACTCCCTCTTCGTGGTAGATGGGGTTATGGGGGCGGGGTAGGGTTTTGTGGGTTGGGGCAGGGTAGGGGGTTGTGTTGATGAAGGCTGGGTTGTGTCGGTGGGGCAGGGTAGGGATTGTGTTGGTTGGGCAGGGTAGGGGTTGTGTTGGTGGGGCAGGGTAGGGATTGTTTTGGTGGGGCAGGGTAGGGGTTGTGTTGGTGGGGCAGGGTAGGGATTGTGTTGGTGGGGCAGGGTAGGGATTGTGTTGGTGGGGCAGGGTAGGGGTTGTGTTGGTGGGGCAGGGTTGGTGGGGCAGGGTAGGGGTTGTGTTGATGAAGGCTGGGGTTGTGTTGGTGGGGCAGGAAGGACCGGAGACGTGACATCCGCGCCCCAGGCTCCACCACTGGACCTCCCACACCCGCAGTCTTCCGCTCCCCTTCCCTCCACTCCCGCCACCACCCACCGCCCCTCCTGCCTTCCCTCCACCACCCCACCTGCCATCCCTCCACCACCCACACCCCCTCATGCCTTCCCTTCACCACCCCACTTGCCCTTCCTCCACCACCTACAGCCCCTCCTGCCCTCCCTCCACACCCTCACCAGTCATCTCCATCTCCCCCAACCCCCTCACTGCCCCGTCACCCTCACAAAGTACCCCGTTGACAGACGCCCGTCTACCTTCCCACCCTGGGCGACGCACCGTCATTAAACAGACGCCCTGTGACATTATGACAGGGCCACGTGACGCAGTGTGACAAGTGACACACGTGAGCCTGGCTGTCATACGCCAATGCTCCTTCGGCCAGGGATTCGGCCGGCACAAAATGGAGGGCCACGGGAGCGTGCGGGGCCGACCCCCCTTCCACCCCAATAAGGGGCAGCAGTTGGAGAGCGTAGGCCTAAATCCCCCCCCCACGTGGCGGGGATATTAAAGTTTGGCTGCTGGATCACCATCACTACACACACACACACACACACACACACACCAGCCTCACGCCCCCTACACCTGCAGAAGTCATGGGAGGGGGGTTGTGGGGGTATTCTGTAACCCCCCTCCCTCCCTCACCAACCCGGGTTGGGGGGTCTGGCAATCCTTGAGTCAGAGCTGGTGAGGTATTTCCACCCGGCCGAGTCCAGTGGCAACCCACTCAGACTACGAGGCAGAATGTGACGAGGGGCGTCCACAGCTGGGGTTGTAGTGCCCTCCGTGCTGACCTAACCTAACCTCTCTCTCTCTCTCCATACGATGGTTAGGGCGTGGCCAGTCCAGCAGAAGGGCAACTGCTGGTCCGTGTGTACACCTAGGCCCAACCTGTGCCCAGTGTAATGTTTGTACTTGTAACCCAACGAACCCAGGTACTCTGTATGTATGTGTCCAGTGTTACCTTATTTCGTATCATGCTAATGCCACTGATGATTTTCATCATCTTCAGATAGGAAGAGGGCCCTCTGGCTCCTGGGCCCACTCGGGCCCACCTTAGCCCTGTACCCTTCACATATACTATTACTGAAAAGCCTTTTCTGTATGTTTAGACAAATGAAGATTTTATAGATAAAGTGATTGCTCGTTTAGAAGGCTGGGACGTGGCTATTTTTGCTGAACCAGGTAACCATTCAAATCACCGAACCCTAGCGGTGGATGAACGGCTGGGTTGACTGTGGACCGACTGCCGCAACCAGGATTCGAACCGATATGCTCGACCCTGTGCGGCCCGTGAATATGTCACGGTCAGGAACGCTGACCGCTACACCACGGAGGTCTAGACCCCACTGCAGGAAGGCCAGAGCGACGCCTTCACGTGCAGGAGACGAACCACAACTGGTCTCCTTATCTTGGATCGAGTATTGTTACAACATGTTATCACAACCATCTTGTTACTCAGGTTGTATAGCATCGACCATCCTCTTTCTCCTACCCAAGGTTGTGACATCACCTAGCTAGCGAAATAACACCCCTCAGGTTGTGACGACACCCAGCCAACAGTATGACACCCCTCAGGTTGTGACGACACCTAGCTAACAGTATGACACCCCTCAGGTTGTGACGACACCCAGCCAACAGTATGACACCCCTCAGGTTGTGACAACACCCAGCCAACAGTATGACACCCCCCAGGTTGTGACAACACCCAGCCAACAGTATGACACCCCTCAGGTTGTGACGACACCTAGCCAACATATGACACCCCCCAGGTTGTGACAACACCCAGCCAGCAATACTGACTTCCCGGGATGGGCGCTGCTTACCTGGGTAATCACAACGATAACCCGGAGTTGACCTGAACGTGCTGCTGGGGGAGAGTGTGGCAGGCCGGGCGCCCTAGGGGCACCAACACCTCCTACCTCCTTCAGCAGAATTCGTCGTTCAGTAGAGACCACAGAAGGACACCCGCTTCCTCTCTCACCAACACCAGGTCTTCCTCGAGCAGTAGAGACCACAGAAGGACACCCGCTTCCTCCCTCACCAACACCAGGTCCTCCTCGAGCAGTAGAGACCACAGAAGGACACCCGCTTCCTCCCTCACCAACACCAGGTCCTCCTCGAGCAGTAGAGACCACAGAAGGACACCCGCTTCCTCCCTCACCAACACCAGGTCCTCCTCGAGCAGTAGAGACCACAGAAGGACACCCGCTTCCTTCCTCACCAACACCAGGTCCTCATCGAGCAGTAGAGACCACAGAAGGACTCCCGCTTCCTCCCTCACCAACACCAGGTCCTCTCGAGCAGTAGAGACCACAGAAGGACACTCGCTTCCTTCGTCTTGCAACCATTCCTTTCGTGGACTAGTGAGGTATAAGCACCACCTCCTCCTTCAGTAGAAACCACAGCCGTCGCTGCCTTCCCCCAAGCGGGAAGCACGTACGTGGTGGAGCTGTGAGAAGGGCACGACACACACACGAACGCGCCAGGGTTCGATCCTCGCTCTGTGTGTGAATCCGTGAAGACGCCGGCGACTATGGATCGCATCGACCCCCGCCGACTCGAGCGGTATAATTATATTTCTTGCTAAAGTTTTGTCCATCAGGTGGCATATGACAGGGGCTCATTACCCGCACACCTGCCACCGACGTGTGAACACTCACCCTGACAACACACGCCTGTTTGTGCCGCGCCAGGGTGGAGTAAATGGCGTAAATCCTTATCAGTCCCGAGGAATTATGGTCTGTGCGACACAGACGCACGACTTTATTATTCAGATGAGTAAAACCGCCGTGGCCACCATCAGCCATTGTCGTACATTCTCAAACCCGCGGGTTCGGCCCGACGTAATGCGTATTCATTTCGTTATTAGATTCCGTCGTCGCTCGCGTCACCTATTGTCTGTATCTGCAAAACATGAATTCATCGGCGCTCGGCTTAAATACTACTACATCCATCCCCCACTCTGCCCACCATCTCCCTCCAACACACACACACACACACACACACAGCTCCTGGCCACGGTGGGAGAGTGGGAGGGCTGGCGCTGGCGACCCTCCTCTCCGTCCCACCTGGGTGAGCGGAACACAAGTTCAGTAAAGTGATAGTGTGTATTCCAAGCCGAGGGCTGCTGTTGTATGTGCCTCTCTGGCCGGAAGAATTCGATGGATCGGTGTTGTGGTGTGAAACCATGGCTGGCGCGACAGCTGCTGGCCGGCGAAGTATGGCGGTATCCAGTGTGTCACACTCCATGATCCTCACCCACCCCCGTGTGTGTGTGTGTGTGTGTGTGTGTGTGTGTATCTCTTGATCTATCTGGTCTACGTGGGTGCCACCCGCGCAGCCACGCTAAAAGAACGGTAGAGGTGCCAGGCTCCCGCCTATATGCTAGGAGAACGCACGGGATCTTAAAGTTACGGTGGAGGTATAAGGTTCCCAGGGTTTTACGGTTGAACTCCTACACAACGCTCGTGTATAAGTGGAATGAACGCTGGGAGTCATATAGTGTTCAGCCCCTTACGCGCGACGGGGTACTATCCCTTGAGCGCGGCGGTGTACTATTCCTTGAGCGCGGCGGTGTACTATCCCTTGAGCGCGACGGGGTACTATCCCTTGAGCGCGGCGGTGTACTATTCCTTGAGCGCGGCGGTACGATCTTTGAATACGACGGTACTGTCCGTAAGCACGACGGTGTGACCCTAGGACACGACGTTGCTACCCTAGGACACGACGTTGCTACCCTAGGACACGACGTTGCTACCCTAGGGCACGACGGTGCGACCCTAGGGCACGACGGTGCGACCCCAGGACACGACGGTGCGACCCCAGGACACGACGGTGCGACCCTAGGGCACGACGGTGCGACCCTAGGGCACGACGGTGCGACCCCAGGACACGACGTTGCGACCCTAGGACACGACGTTGCGACCCTAGGACACGACGTTGCTACCCTAGGACACGACGTTGCTACCCTAGGACACGACGGTGCGACCCCAGGACACGACGGTGCGACCCTAGGGCACGACGGTACGACCCCAGGACACGACGGTGCGACCCCAGGACACGACGGTGCGACCCTAGGGCACGACGGTACGACCCCAGGACACGACGGTGCGATACTTGAACACGACGTTACGACGCTTGAGTATGGATGGTGTCTTGACATTTCTGTGATCAGGTCAAAGGCCGAGCGATCATGCACGATGGACGTTGTGTCGCGCTGGAGTCGGACCGTCGGACTCAAGGGTCGTACCGTCGTGCTCAAGGATCGTACCGTCGTGTGTTATATAATAAGTTAAGCCATGATGAAGGCTGTACCGCTGTACCATGCAAGGAAGTCCAGGGCGAACAACATTTCAAGTTAAGGCTAAGTTAATGGAGGTTATATAAACTGATTATCCCTGGGGATAGGGGAGAAAGAATACTTCCCACGTATTCCCTGCGTGTCGTAGAAGGCGACTAAAAGCGGAGGGAGCGGGGGGCTGGAAATCCTCCCCTCTCGTTTATAATTTTCTAAAAGAAGGAACAGAGAAGGGGGCCAAGTGAGGATATACCCTCTAAGGCTCACTCCTCTGTTTTTAACGCTACCTCGCCAACGCGGGACAAGGCGAATATGTATATTAAAAAAAAAAAAAAAAACGCTGATATCGTTAGCTAATAAGATGGCAAGCGTCCACAGTTAAAAGAACACCCGGATTTTTTTTTCTTTTAAGCTAAAGGAACGATGGCGTTTCGCGAACGCTTTCCAGCTGTTTTGAACGCCAGGGTTCACAGGCGGGCGGTCGCGTGTGGGTTCCATCGCCCGTCGTTAAGATTGTGGGCGTGAAGCGATAAAAGAGGGCGTGGGGCGTGGGCGGATGTGTGGGTGGGAGGAGAGGGTCATGGTTGGTGGAGCGGCAGCCTGTGGTGGCATCAGTTCTGCCAGGAGGGTAGGGTCCACCCGTGTGGAGGGTCATGTGGTCACGCTGGGTGGAGTGGAGGACGTAGATGGTCATGTGGAGTGGCTGGGTGTGGGACGGGAGGTGTAGAGACAGCCCAGTAGAGAGGGGAGGATGTGGGACGGGAGTGGTGGATGGAGGACGGGAGTGGTGGATGTAGGACGGGAGTGGTGGATGTGGGACGGGAGTGGTGGATGGAGGACGGGAGTGGTGGATGTAGGACGGGAGTGATGGATGTAGGACGGGAGTGGTGGATGTGGGACGGGAGTGGTGGATGTAGAACGGGAGTGGTGGATGTGGGACGGGAGTGGTGGATGTAGAACGGGAGTGGTGGATGTAGGACGGGAGTGGTGGATGTAGGACGGGAGTGGTGGATGTAGGACGGGAGTGGTGGGTGTGGGACGGGAGTGGTGGATGTAGGACGGGAGTGGTGGATGTGGGACGGGTGAGAGGTCTTCCGTGCGGCCGGGACACAGCAGAGGTCAGGGGATGTCTCACACACAGACTTATGTATTCATTACACACTCACGAAAGTGTTTTTACGTCTTGCTCCTCGTATTGTCTCCCCGAAGTCCCCCAGCCCGCCCAAGGGCTTCCTCAACACCCCCCCTCCTTTGTTTCCACGGGGAGTCCCTCCCTCAAGGGCTTCCTCTGGGTTCCTCCTGTTTCCACAGCCATTCCCTCCCTCACGGCCTTCAGCTGGTTCTTCGTCCGTCTCCTCAGTCACTCCTTCCCCCAGGACCTACTGCTGGTTCCTCGTCTGTCTCCCCAGCCATTCCCTCCCTCACGACCTTCTGCAGCGCTCTCGTCTGTCTCCCTAGCCATTCCCTCCCCCCCAGGGCCTTCCGCTGGTTCCTCGTCTGTCTCCCCAGTCACTCGCTGGGGGGGCCACGCCCTTCCGACTCCCGCGCCAGCTGCACTACTGGCGATAACACGGGAGTAATGCTATTGGCCCTTATTATCCAGACAATGAATCCCTGCTGCTGCTGGTGATGATGATGATGATGGTGAGGCAGGAAGGAAGGTGGCGACAGAGCAACAGGGTTCGTGGACCCCAAGACACGCAGGATAACGTGTGTGACGCTCTCATGTACACCGGTGGTCCAGGTGGAGGAGCCGCGTGTGTGACGCTCTCATGTACACCGGTGGTCCAGGTGGAGGAGCCACGTGTGTGACGCTCTCATGTACACCGGTGGGCCAGGTGGAGGAGCCACGTGTGTGACGCTCTCATATACACCGGTGGTCCAGGTGGAGGAGCCGCGTGTGTGACGCTGTCATGTACACCGGTGGTCCAGGTGGAGGAGCCGCGTGTGTGACGCTCTCATATACACCGGTGGTCCAGGTGGAGGAGCCACGTGTGTGACGCTCTCATATACACCGGTGGTCCAGATGGAGGAGCCACGCATCCCGACCGATGGAAGAAGCCCCTTCCACCTCTCCACTGCCGGTGGAATAGACCAGTACACGTCGATGGGAGGGGTGCTCCCATCCCCTTTCTCCCGCTATTAAAAAGAGAATGACACGACTGTAATTTCCCTCGTGTTATCGGACGCCTTACGCAAGAGGAAAATGTGATGGCTAAGATGGTGAATGTATCCTGCTCTCAGAAAGTCTTAAACACTCATGGACGTACAGCATTGATGCTGAGGTGGGTGGTCATCCACTGTTACCAGTGGCGCAGTGGCCTTTGACCACCGGGTCAGGTCAGGGGCCAGGCCTTCATACCAAAGGGTCGTACCGCCGTGCTCAAGGGTCGTACCGTCGTGCTGAAGGGTCGCACCGCCGTGCTCAAGGGTCGTACCGTCGTGCTCAAGGGTCGTACCGTCGTGCTCAAGGGTCGTATTCAAGAGGTTGGTCATAGAAACAACGAAGATAAAGTAATTGTTATCCTTCTGTTGTAATTAAGTCATTATTATCCTGTAATTACACGCAGGAAATGAAGACTTATTTGTTGGTATTACTTGTATGAGAAAAGACGGTGAGGATGTTGTACATCGTAGCCAGGAGAAATAACCAACACTGAAGTCATATCAAATTATGTATGAACAGCCAATATGTAAGTGTCATGCATAGTCACATATACGCACCGTAGTGAGTCATATATATATATATATATATATATATATATATATATATATATATATATATATATATATATATATATATATTGTGTTGTTCTCCTCCACGGAAATCTGCCATTAATGTATAGAACGAGCTATTAACACGGAGAACAAGCTGTTAACACGAAGAGCAAGCCATGAATACGTAGAATAAGCGATTAAGACGGAGAGCAAGCTATTAACGCGGAGAGCAAGCTGTTAACACGGAGAGCAAGCTATTAACACGGAGAGCAAGCTGTTAACACGGGAGAGCAAGCTGTTAACACGGAGAGCAAGCTATTAACACGGAGAGCAAGCTGTTAACACGGAGAGCAAGCTGTTAACACGGAGAGCAAGCTATTAACACGGAGAGCAAGCTGTTAATACGGGAGAGCAAGCCATTAGCGCAAAACAAGCTATTAACACGGAGAGCAAGCTATTAACACAGAACAGGCTATTAACACAGAACAGGCTATTAACACAGAACAGGCTATTAACACAGAACAAGCTATTAAGAGAGAGAGAAAGGTGTCGACACGGAGAGCAAGCTGAACACGGAAAACATGAACACACAGAGAACTTTGACATTAGAGTGAACACTTGCGGAAGAACAGGAGGTGGCTGGCTGGAACTGTGTCAGTGTTGTTGTGCGAATCTTGGAAGCCGCTGCAAATCACTTGGACCGTCACCGCTCTCAATGAACGATTGGCAACGCTGGTCCAAAGTCGCCCACCGTCTGGCAGACTCGCGCAATGTCCTTTTTCTCTGAAGTCGTCAACGTGTGTGTGTGTGGTTGAGAGGAACGCGGATGGTGTCATGTGTGTCTAGGTTTTCATAGAGCGGTCGTGGAAGTCTCGCTTCACAGATCACCAGGAAAATGCAAATTCGCATGTTATCGGATAGGCTTTTACCCCGGTGGTTGAGAAATCAGTTGGCTGGTCGTCAACAGCGATTCTCAGAATGGTTGGACGTGACAAGTGGCGTGCCACAGGGACCGCTCTTAGGACCGGTTCTCTTTTTCATATATATATATATATATATATATATATATATATATATATATATATATATATATATATATATATATATATTGACACAATGCACCGTATTGTGAGATGAGAATTTCTCGCAGACGATGTTCACTTGGGTAAATAAGGCAACAGTAGAAATATCTTGTCTTAACAACTGCAGACTGACAGACAGATTGGACTGGGGCTCACAGTTGGGCAATGAATGTGAACATCTTCAGGTGCAAAATTTTACATATCGTTAGTAATTACGAGAAGACATAATACAGTATGGGTTCTGTGGAGCTGCAGGAGTGAGAATAAGGTGAACTAATTAGTTGTAGTAATATCTGATGACTTAAAACTAAGTAAGCAGTTGATAAGACGTTTGATTTCAAATGTTTGTATATTTGTCTTAATATATTGTTGTGGTGAGTCGTGGAGCACTGGTAGTGTTGCCATGGAGGTCACGGAACACTGGTGGTGTTGCTATGGGGGTCACGGAGCACTGGTAGTGTTGCCATGGGGTCGCGGAGCACTGGTAGTGTTGCCATGGGGTCACGGAGCACTGGTAGTGTTGCCATGGGGTCGCGGAGCACTGGTAGTGTTGCCATGGGGTCACGGAGCACTGGTAGTGTTGCCATGGGGTCACGGAGCACTGGTGGTGTTGCTATGGGGGTCACGGAGCACTGGTAGTGTTGCCATGGGGTCACGGAGCACTGGTAGTGTTGCCATGGGGTCACGGATTACTGGTAGTGTTGCTATAGGAGTGGTGGAACACTGGTAATGTTGCTATAGGAGTGGTGGAACACTGGTAATGTTGCTATAGGAGTGGTGGAACACTGGTAATGTTGCTATAGGAGTGATGGAACACTGGTAGTGTTGCTAAAGGAAAGATATGACCCTGGTAATGTTGCTATAGTAGTGATGGAACACTGGTAGTGTTACTGTAGGAGTCATGGAACCCTGATAGTGTTGGTATGTAGGAGTGATGCAACACTAGTGGTGTTGCTTTATCAGTGATAGAACACTGGTAGTGTTGCTGTGGGAGTGATGGAACCCTGATAATACTGCTATAGGAGTCAACCGTGAGGGAGGAAGCTAGACGGAGCCATAGATGGAGCGGACGTAGGAGGGAGGGAGCCAGATGATGCCGGAGATGAACGTGGTAGGGAGGGAGATAGGCAGTGGTATAGATGGAGATGGGTAAGAGGGAGGGGATTAGTGCCCCGTAGATGGATATGTGGAGGGAAGGGCTGTCATGGACATGTGGAGGGAAGGGCTGTCATGGAAGACAGTATTGATCTTAGTACATGGTGATGTTTTGTGGTTTTACATACAGATTTGTGTATGTTGTGTAGGTGGTGGGTCGCCGTGCATACAGCTGGTGGGTGGTGGGTCGCCGTGCATACAGCTGGTGGTGGTGGGTCGCCGTGCATACAGGTAGTGGGTGGTGGGTCGCCGTGCATACAGGTAGTGGGTGGTGGGTCGCCGTGCATACAGGTAGTGGGTGGTGGGTCGCCGTGCATACAGGTAGTGGGTGGTGGGGGAGGTGGGCGGGCAGCCCCGGGCGATGATTCCCATTTGTCTGTTGCCTTTGTGTAAGGGGTCCCTATTGTGACCCCCCCCTCCATCCCCTCCCAATACCGCACCCTCACCGCATGCGTCCTCCAACACTGCGGCTCCAGTTGTTCTCCAGCACTGCGGACTTCATCTCTCTCTCTCTCTCTCTCTCTCTCTCTCTCTCTCTCTCTCTCTCTCTCTCTCTCTCTCTCTCTCTCTCTCTCTCTCTCTCTCTCTCTCCATCACATGGGGGGGGTTTATATTCCCCCCCCACCACTTTACTTCCATCGTTGTCTTCCTCCATCACAATGGTCCTCTCGCATCCTTCACCCCCTCCCCCCCCCCCCCCCCCCGCTTCCCTCCCTTTCAAACACTGCCACTTTCTCCCTCCCTCCCTCCAACAATTTGTCCCCCCTCCCCCCTCCTCCACCACTGTCTTTATGTACTTTCCTCTCTCTAACACTTGAGGGCTTCTCCCTCCAACACTGTAACCTTCTACCTACCTACCTCCAACACTGAGACACCCTCCCTCCTTCCCCTCCAACAGTGTGGCCTCGCAACTTTCGTTGGCCTCCAGCAGTTGTCGTTGGAGGAGAGGTTGCTCCACATATACATTGTGAGAGAGTCGCCCGGACTGGTCCCGGCCAGCCGTGTTAAGAAGTGGTTCTACCACACCACCACCACCACCACTACTACCACAATCACTACCACCGACCACCACACCACCACCACCACTACCACAATCACTACCACCGACCACCACACCACCACCACCACTACCACAATCACTACCACCGACCACCACCACTACCACAATCACCACACTCACCACCACCACCACCACCACTACCACTACCACAATCACTACCACCGACCACCACACCACCACCACCACTACCACAATCACTACCACCGACCACCACCACCGCCACCACCACTACCACACTCACTACCACCGACCACCACCACTACCACAATCACCACACTCACTACCACCGACCACCACCACCACCACCACCACCACAATCACCACACTCACTACCACCGACCACCACACCACCACCACTACTACCACAATCACTACCACCGACCACCACACCACCACCACCCCTACCACAATCACCACACTCACTACCAGCGACCACCACACCACCACCACCACCACCACTACCACAATCACTACCACCGACCACCACCACTACCACAATCACCATACTCACTACCACACCACCACCACCACCACCACCACCACAATCACCACACTCACTACCAGCGACCACCACCACCACCACAATCACCACCACTACCACAATCACCACCACCACCACTACCAGCGACCACAACCACTACCACAATCACCACACTCACTACCAGCGACCACCACAATCACCACCACTACCACAATCACCACCACCACCACTACCAGCGACCACCACCACTACCACAATCACCACACTCACTACCAGCGACCACCACAATCACCACCACCACTACCACACCCACTACCAGCATCCATCATTGTCACGATGGAGAGAATAGAGTTAGTTGAATACGAATGTAATCACTCGACTAAGAGGAATGTAATCAGTTGAGTAAGAGGTGTGTAATCAGTTGAGTAAGAGTGAAGTAATCTGTTGAGTAAGAGAAAAGTAATCACTTGAGTAAGAGGGAAGTAATCAGTTGAGTAAGAGGAATGTAATCAGTTGAGTAAGAGGAAAGTAATCGGTTTAGTAAGAGAAAAGTAATCACTTGAATAAGAGGAAAGTAATCAGTTGAGTAAGAGGGAAAGTAATCAGTTGAGTAAGAGGGAAAGTAATCAGTTGAGTAAGAGGGAAATAATCAGTTTGGGAAGGAGAAAGTACTCCGTTCCGTTGAGGAAGAAAGTAATCAGTTGAGTAAGAAGAGAAATGAGTAAGAGGAGAGTCAGTAAAGTTCATGAGAGAAAGTAATGAGCAGTAATACACGAACCTTGTGCTACCACTTACTCTAGAAGTGGTATTAGCTCTTGTAGGAATCTGGCATCCCAGTCAGGCATGGTTGCTCTAGAAGTGTCCCTTCCTAGTTTTACTCTAGAAGTGTCGCTTCCTATTGCTCTAGAAGCGTCCCTTCTTAGCTACTCTAGAAGTGTCCCTTCCTGGTTCCTTTAGAAGTGTCCCTTCGTGCTTGCTCTAGAAATGTCCCTTCCTAGTTGCCCTAGGAGTGTTGCTTCTTAGTTATGTCTAGAAGTGTTACGTCGTTGTTCTAGAGGTGCCAACAGCTAGGTGATCTAGTGGTCCGTATGATGGTGGGTGCATAGGTAGTGGGGTGGGGGGGGGGGTGGCCGATGACGTGCTTCAACCCACCCACAACCCACCCACAACCCACCCTTTGGGAGAAGCTAGCCTCCTTTTTTTTGTGGGGGGGGGGTAGGAAAGGGGGGGGGGGGAAGAGTCTTATTGGGAGGGAGGGAGTGAAGGGAAGTGGAGGGGTATAGGGAGGGATGGAGGGAGGGTTGTACATAGAACACATGTTAGGCACCTCGGTGCCCACCTGTGGTTGAACATGACTCTCATGCAGGTGTGTCTGGTGGCCCCCCCCTCCCCCCTGCGCGCAGGTGTGTGTGTGTGTGTGTGTGTGTGTGTGTGTGTGCTTCCGGGCGTCCGGCTACGTGCGTCGCCTGCATTATATCGTGCAGTAACGGGCTGATTCACCCAGCGGCCGCTGCTGGCCACCACAGCCCGCTGGACCAGGGACCCCCCAGGGCTGAGTGGGGGAGGGGGGGTGCGCCTGGCCTTAGGAGAAAAGGCCTGGAGGATGATGGGGTGGGTTGGAGGGGGGAGTGGACGTATAGCCTCTAGCGCATGTACACCTGTGTACATTGTGCCCGTCACAGTGTAATGTTTGTACTTCCAGTGACGGGAGAAGAGGGCCTCCCAGGGCCCACTCTGGCCCACTGTGTAGATGTACTGTACTCACTGTACGCTCTGTACTGGCTTCCATCTACCTCCTAGCCATATAACCTTCACCCTAGCTATCATTGAAATAGCTTCTCTGTAATGAAAGAGATAAACTTTTTATGGTAAATAATATAAAGAATTAGTTATAGATAATTAGTTATCCCCTATCCCTGGGGATAGGGGATTAAGAATACTTCCCACGTATTCCCTGCGTGTCGTAGAAGGCGACTAAAAGGGGAGGGAGCGGGGGGCTGGAAATCCTCCCTCTCGTTTTTTTTTTAAATTTTCCAAAAGAAGGAACAGTGGGGGCCAGTTGAGGATATTCCAAAAAAGGCCCAGTCCTCTGTTCTTAGCGCTACCTCGCTAACGCGGGAAATGGCGAATAGTTTGAAAAAAAAAAAAAATTAGTTATCGGTTCTACGTGTTGTTAACGAAGCTGTGGGTTTCTGAACGATCATTAACTAGGGAATTGGTTGTTCCTACTTACCTGGTATGATCGTGGATTAGTTAAGTGCGGGAGGGGGGCGCAGTTTGACCCTTTGAAAACGACAGTACGACCCATCAGGAGTACGACGGCTTGGCGTTTGACCTGACCCGTGAGGTGAAGGTCAGAGGCCGGGCCATCATACGCAAGGGTCGTACCCAGCAGTCGTACCATCGTACCTAAAATGCCATCTAACATACAACTACAATATAGATATTGTATTTGCTTGATGAAGGAATGTATCATCAGTGCTCATATGAATACAGTATGGTCAAATGATACACGACTGTATTTGTTTATTCAAAGTCTGTGCTACGGAGAGAGAGAGAGAGAGAGAGAGAGAGAGAGAGAGAGAGAGAGAGAGAGAGAGAGAGAGAGAGAGAGAGAGGTGGGGGGGGTGTCCTGTGTTTGTTTGCCCATTTTGTGCATCCAGATCATTGTTTGTGTTGACTCCAAGTTGTGTCATAATTGTTTGTCTCGTGTGTGCGTATAACGGGGAGACAGTTTTACACTCTTAACCTTATGTATATGTATATATATATATATATATATATATATATATATATATATATATATATATATATATATATATATATATATATATACTTATTAATGTATGTTTTATGTTGAAGGTTCCAGTTCACGGACTAAATTCCTCGTCAAGGCCGAGCCTTAGTGGAAAATATAGAGAGAATGATGAAAGGAAAAAAGAAAAGACAAGAGAGAGTATTTACGGGTTTTCGAGGAGGTGAAATACCTGTCTTCTGACGTGTGTGCCAGGTCAGAGTTGCTGGGAGAAACATGAGAAGGTAGAGATTTCCAAAGCTCGGATGTGTAGGGAAAGAAGCAGGTATCAAAACGGCCCACCCTTGAGTCGCCGATGGCAGCCTAAACCAGGTGGCGATTTATCGACTAACCCCGAGGGGAGGATGAACACCATGGTTAGGCTGTGGGCCGATTGCCGCACCCAGGATTCGTACCCCGCCCGTGGTTGGGGCGGTGCTGACTCATGATCATTAAGGCTGACCACTAAACCACGGAGATCCGTGTGTATGTGTGTGTGATTACCTATTTGTGCTGTACGGGGAGGGAGTTCTACACTCGTGGGGCCCCATCTCTTGTACTGTACGGGGAGGGAGTTCTATACTCATGGGGCCCCATCTCTTGTACTGTACGGGGAGGGAGTTCTACACTAATGGGGCCCCATCTCTTGTACTGTACGGGGAGAGAGTTCTATACTCATGGGGCCCCATCTCTTGTACTGTACGGGGAGAGAGTTCTATACTAATAGGGCCCCATCTCTTGTACTGTACGGGGAGGGAGTTCTACACTAATGGGGCCCCATCTCTTGTACTGTACGGGGAGGGAGTTCTATACTAATGGGGCCCCATCTCTTGTACTGTACGGGGAGAGTGTTCTATACTCATGGGGCCCCATCTCTTGTACTGTACGGGGAGGGAGTTCTATACTAATGGGGCCCCATCTCTTGTACTGTACGGGGAGAGAGTTTTATACTAATGGGGCCCCATCTCTTGTACTGTACGGGGAGGGAGTTCTACACTAATGGGGCCCCATCTCTTGTACTGTACGGGGAGGGAGTTCTACACTAATGGGGCCCCATCTCTTGTACTGTACGGGGAGGAAGTGTATGTCCTGCACCTTCACGATCTCATAACTCAGTTTATCCCTCTCATCCACCGATGTTATAATATCACATTCATTCATGACGTCTTATTTTAACAAGATATTTTGTTTGCCTTGATTTCATGTCATGTCTACTGTTTACTCTGTCCCTACACTTCTCGTAGAACTGTTTACTGTTTACATCGTCGGACTTGTTTAGAATCTCTCTCTCTCTCTCTCTCTCTCTCTCTCTCTCTCTCTCTCTCTCTCTCTCTCTCTCTCTCTCTCTCTCTCTCTCTCTCTCTCTCCCGTGGGAATCTTGGCAACGGGAAGGTCAGCTGGAGGAAGTTTGGTGGGGGGAAGAGGAGAGGAGAGGGATGGATGGATGGAGTGGGTTAACGGGTCACCTAGTCACCGAGAGAAGGTCAGAGGTCACGAAGGTCACGTGAGTGTCGCTCGCGTTCCTGCTGTCGCAGAAAGGTCAGACGAGGGAGAGAGAGAGAGAGAGAGAGAGAGAGAGAGAGAGAGAGAGAGAGAGAGAGAGAGAGAGTGGGGGAGGGGGTTGGTTGGATCACATTACCCATCGGTCCCCTCCCCCCTCCCCCCCTCCCCCCAATCATATAGAAAGGTATAGCACCTTTTTACCCCCGTAGTGGATGGTGGTGTGGGCTGGTTGTGGAAGTGTGCCGTACTGTGGTATCAAAATAGATGGTAAGGCCTTTTAACAGAATGTAAGGAATAGCCATTTAAGAAAATAGTAGGAATGGTCTTTTTTTTTGCAAAATGGGAGGAATGACCTTTTAATGAAATAGGGGGAATGGCCTTTTAATGAAATAGGGGGAATGGCCTTTTAATGAAATAGGGGGAATGGCCTTTTAATGAAATAGGGGGAATGGCCTTTTAATGAAATAGGGGGAATGGCCTTTTTGATGAAGTAGAATGAATGGCCTTTTGATTCAGTATAAGGAATGGTCTTTCAGCAAAATAGAAAAAAATGGCCATTTAACAAAGTAGAAGGAATGTCATTTTTTTTAAAATAAAATATTTGTAAAGTCCTTTTAACAAAAAAATGGTGGCCATTTAACCAAATAGAAGGAATGGCCTTTAATGGTAGGGTGTAATATGAGCATCGGTTACATGTTCCTGAGGGACACAGGAGTTTGATGGGCCATTAGTTGATCACAGATGTGAAATTATAGGCCTATAACAAGGCCTCGTAGGCCTAATGGTGTAGTCCTGTCACATGTTCTGAGCCCTGCATATATAAGGTTGGTATATGATGATATAAAGTTTAATATATGGATTGTAAAGACTTGCATGACGTGTGTGGAGGGAGGGAAGGTGGAGAATGTATGATGTATGTATGGGCAGTTTGGTTGAATGGGGGCTTCCCCCCCCGCCCACATTCCCTCTCTCTCTCTCTCTCTCTCTCTCTCTCTCTCTCTCTCTCTCTCTCTCTCTCTCTCTCTCTCTCTCTCTCTCTCTCTGTGTGTGTGTGTGTGTGTGTGTGTGTGTGTGTGTGTGTGTGTGTGTGTGTTCGGGGAAATTTCATCCGATCTGTAAACGAGAGAGAGAGAGAGAGAGAGAGAGAGAGAGAGAGAGAGAGCGCATGTCGTGGCCCCTGGTAGCACTTGTCATGCACCACCCAAGTCGTTGTGTGAAGTGAGACGATCCGTCATAAATATCTCTCTCTTACCGTGCTGCGCTGATTGGACGAGGCGGACAGGAATAGTTAGGTGGGTCACGCAAAGGGGGGGAGGAGGGGGGTGGGGTACGGTGCCTTAATGAAGAGGTTAGGTTGGGGTGGATGGAGGTAAGGGGGGTGGGGGGGTGTGGTTGTAGCTAGTGAGGTTCATGGAAAAAAAAAGAAGAAAAGAATGAAAGAAAGACATGAATTGCTTAAAGCTGACCTTTGTTGACCTTTGGCCGAGTGTAGAGGAAAGTTATTGGTGACCCAGTCACAGTGGAGGATGGGGGGGGGGGGGGTCGTGGTGTGGCGGAGGTACGTGTGGTAGTACTCGAGGTGGTGGTGAGGTGGGAGGGTCGTGGTAGCGGTAGATCCATTTTGTAGCGGTAGGCTGGGTCGTGTGGTGGTCAGGGCGCCATGTTGTCCCTCACCCAGGCGGGGGGAAGGAAGGGAAGGCATTGCCAGCTACCTTGATATATTTCCAAAACTGAGTCTTTTGCACCAGTTCCTGCCATGTCTCCTGTGTCAGTGGGTTGAACGCCTCCCTCCGCGTTCTATCCGTCTGCCTCCGTCTTTGTTTGTTTGGTATTTAGAGCGCCATGATGGAGGGGACTCTTGTGTTTTTCCCGGCGTGAGAACCTCCTGCCTTGCGCACTCCGCCCCGACGCCGAATTGATCAAGAAAATGTCAATATTTGAGTTAGTATTTGCAATTACTGCCCATATTAGCCGACGCTCTTGACAAACAAGTAAAGGTGGCCGATGCTGTTGGTGGACGTGTGTGCGTATGTGTACGTGTGTGTGTGTGTGTGTGTGAGGGGGGTGCGGTTATGTGTACATGCGTTTGTTCGTTCACCCCCACCCAGACATCCTCTAGACGATTATACGTCAGTGGATGTTAAATCCCGATATTTACTGTATTTTTATACGTACGTAATGTTTTATTTAATGGCCGGGATTTAAACGATATATACGTTAGAATTTTTGCTTTTTTTATGATATTGATTGTAAATCGTGTGATAAATGAGTTACATTACTTGTACGGCCGTGAAAATAGATTGGATACGGAATAAAATTCGCCATTTAATGTCGGGCAGCGTACTGAGAGGACGGGAAGAGAGGAAGAACGCTCTTTACATCCCTTTCCTTGTATTGTGTTTTTTTCCTTATTCCATTGTTTCTCTGTTTTCCAGTAGAAATATTAGCGGAGGTATAGAGAGATAGACTGATATACATAGAAATGGGAAAATATGTTCGACGCCCCATGGATCTGCCCTCATAGTGTTGGAAACGTGTACATATATAAGTATTTTTATCATTTTATCTGTATCGTATTTTTCTTTATTCTTCCCTCCTTCGCTTCCTGGCGGTGAGTGAGTGTGTGTGTGTGTGTGCTGGTGTTGCGTATCTCCTTCCTTCGTTCTCACTGGCTTGGCAGTTCAACCTCAAGGTTAAGCCGATTGTTGCCAAGTACCGCTGGATAGCCTCTCTTTTTGTTATCATGTTTTAATCACTATGCTGATAATACTTACTGTTTACCCCGGATCTTTTATATTGAAGTTGATCTATGCATCATTGTCTATATCTGGTGACGTCAAGGGCGGCGGTTGAGTGAGTGTTGTAGGTTGTAATTAATGGTAAATATATAGAAAGTGTTGGAGTGTTTACGTGCGTACGACAAGAAGGTTTCACATACCGCCATCCGGGACCTTGTCATAGCCACATGCTGCTCGCTATTTTTATCACCTCCTACGTCAGCCAGTGGGGCCACGCTTTGTTTATTTCTTATATTGGACTGAACCTCTGAACTTTGTGCTTCATTCGCATGCTTTTCGAAAACCCGTGTTCGTTCAACGGGATCAGGGATTGAATTGGCGGGATTTGAAGTCGGCCAGTGATCGATATAAGGATGTTTGAAGTGGATTTGTCTGGTGGAACCGTTAGATTTAGTGGTAGAGGCAAGAGACAAACAAAAATGTACAACTCTGTTCTAGCCAGTGTTCATGAATGGTTTCTCTTTAAATACTGGATCTATTTTGGCCAGTACCGAACGGGCTGACATCACGGCTCTCGGGACCGGTAGTCGAGCGTCTTTTGTTATGTGGAAACTAGCGGTAGGCAACCTTCGCTAGCCGCTATATTCTCCCCCCCCCCCTCCTCCTCCTCCTCCTCCCCCAATACCTTCACTGTTGCCTACCAACCACATCGCCGCCATTGTCCTACCACCACCACCACCACCGCACGACACTGTTATCACTGACACCACATCTGTGGCAACACATCCTTCAGTATCAACAATGCGCTACCCTTCCTTCACCCCCCCCCCCACCTTAGCGTCTAGCAGCAATACAGTTGCTAGCAACATCTGCGCCGTCTACGTCACCCATGATAGAGTTGGGAACATGACTTAGTGTGTGTCACTAGAACCGTCTTTACTTGTGCCGCCATGGAGTACCATGACCCCGTTTGTAAGGTCACAAACGGTTCCCGCCGGCGGCCCAGTAGGTCAGTAAGGAGTGTGTGTGTGGGGGGGGGGGGGAGGCACGACACAGGTCATCGTGGACAGATGTTATGTTGGGGAAGTGGTATATTATTATTTTGTTTTCCTACACGTGTCGTTGACATGTGTTGAATGTGTTGGTTTTGTATTTACCTTTTGTAAATAACATTTGGACGTTTGTTAAATGTTTGCCTTCCTGCTGTCATTTACATTGATTCCATTGAATATGTATCGTTGTAACCACACACACACACACACACATACACACACACACCACACATCACACACACACACACCACACATCACACACACACACACCACACCACACACACACACCACACACACCACACACCACACACACACACCACACACCACACACACACACACACACACCACACACACACACACCACACCACACCACACCACACCACACCACACCACACCACACACACACACCACACACACACCACACACACACACACACACACACACACACACACACACACACACCACACACACACACCACACCACACCACACCACACCACACCACACCACACACACACACACACACCACACACACACACACACCACACCACACCACACCACACACACACCACACACACACCACACACACACACCACACCACACCACACCACACCACACACACACACACACACACACACAGAGGAAGCCAACAAAGTTGATACCAGAATTAAGAGAGTCTAGTTATAGAGATAGCCAAGAAGCCTTAAATTTGCTTACTATGGAAGAGAAGAGTTAGGGGTGACCTGATCACAACTTTTCAAGTTTTTTAACAAGGTCGATGACGTAGACACTGAACAGTTTTTCGAGAGATGTAGGGATAGAACAACCAGAGAACATATCATGAAATTTAGTAAGAAGCTCATGGAAAAAGATGTAAATAAGTACTTTTATGGGATAAGAGTGGTGGACGAATGGACTGTACTGACTGTGGGCATGGTAATGCTGACACCTTACAGGTATTTAAGAAATTGAATGATAGTAGAGAGTGTTCAAGAGATGGTGGCCCCACGAGTGTAGAACTCCCTCCCCGTACAGTACAAGACATGGGGCCCCACGAGTGTAGAACTCCCTCCCCGTACAGTACAAGAGATGGGGCCCCACGAGTGTAGAACTCCCTCCCCGTACAGTACAAGACATGGGGCCCCACGAGGGTAGAACTCCCTCCCCGTACAGTACAAGAGATGGGTCCCCACGAGTGTAGAGATACCTCCCTGTACAGTAAAGATATGAAATTACACACACACACACACACACACACACACACACACACACACACACACACACACACACAACTACCTCATTCATCCCCTTGTTAACTACAAGTCAGGAGGGAAGTGTGCATGAATGATACCACAATACAGAACAAAAATATATAATTAATCTTTAAATATACACGTATGTCCTCAGGCGTCAACCTTTCTTATACAAAACCTGTGAAACTTCAGGAAAAAAATTTTAGGTGGCGATATGACGGCCCTGCCAGACACACGAGCAGACATCCAATCAGAGCACCACCAAGTCAGGAGCTTGTGAGGGACGCCCCTCCTTTTCTGCTCTCCATCATCGACAACAACAAGTTCCTCCCTTAAAAAAAAGGGGGGGGGGGGGCATAGAAACGCGTAGGCCTATCTGTAGTGGGCCTACTGAACTGTGGCTGGCTGGCTGGCACGAGGGCAGGACGGGGTGTGTGTGTGTGTGTGTGTGTGTGTGTGTGTGTCTGGTATGATTTATGATAGATTTTGTATTTTCTGGTCCCATGAGCCTACAAGAATGGCTTCCCATTATCAAATCCACAAATGTATGGTCTTTGTTCAGTTGTTCATACATCGCTAGAACTGATGGTATATGGTTATTCATTATATATACATCGCTAAAGGATAATGATGTATGATCATTGGGATGTTCATACATCACTGAAGATGATGTATGATCATTGGGATGTTCATACGTCACTGAAGATGATGTATGATCATTGGGATGTTCATACATCACTGAAGATGATGTATGATCATTGGGATGTTCATACATCACTGAAGATGATCATTCGTTTGTACATACATCATCAGAAGAGGAAGTTGGTTGACGTATTAAGGCAACATTCTACCACTCCCTGGTGAGGAAGATCATGCGGGTGTGTAAGTTGTAAGTGTCTGGGGTGAAGGATGCTGGGGTGAGGGTCAAGGGAGAATGAGGTGGGTGGTAGGTGAGAGAGAGAGAGAGAGAGAGA
Source organism: Panulirus ornatus (assembly GCF_036320965.1). Taxonomy (NCBI): domain Eukaryota; kingdom Metazoa; phylum Arthropoda; class Malacostraca; order Decapoda; family Palinuridae; genus Panulirus; species Panulirus ornatus. The sequence goes on along the minus strand of NC_092234.1, from coordinate 42,712,633 downwards.
GAGGTCATGAGACCTGGGGAGAAGAGAGGGTCATGAGGAGGGAGATGAAGGGGTTGGGTTAGGAGGGTCATGGCAAGAAGGGGGGAGGGGGAGGGGAAAGGGGAGGATTTGATGATGATTTTGGGTCAAAGGTCACGCCGTCCTTATAGTCGTGTTCGTGGGTGGTATAGTCGTGAGTTCGTGGGTCGTATGGTCGTGTTCGTGGGTCGTATGGTCGTGTTCTTTGGTCGTATGGTCGTGCTCTTGTGTCATATGGCCGTGTTCGTTGGTCGTATGGTCGTGTTCGTGGGTCGTATGGTCGTGTTCGTGGGTCGTATGGTCGTGTTCTTTGGTCGTATGGTCGTGCTCTTGTGTCATATGGCCGTGTTCGTTGGTCGTATGGTCGTGTTCGTGGGTCGTATGGTCGTGTTCGTGGGTCGTATGGTCGTGTTCGTGGGTCGTATGGTCGTTTTCGTGGGTCGTATGGTCGTGCTGAAGGGTGTAGGATTAGGTGTTTGGGGAGGAAGTGGGCGGAGTAGGGGGTCGTGGCTGGGGTGTACGGTTGGTCGTGAGAGACTATTGTGAGGAGGGACATGAGGGGGGGGCTGGGGAAAGGGTGAGGGGGGGTGCAGGGTCATGAGAAGGGCAACTCATGGAATGTGAGGGAGGTTGTGAGAGGGGGGGGCTGGGGTGAGGGTCATGAGAAACATTACTGGGGGAATATGAGTGACACACGTGAGGCGGGCTGGGGGAAAGTTATGAGGGGTGGATCATGAGGGTGGGTGGTAGGTAGGTAGGTCGAGACTCACCCATGAGGGCGAGACCTGAGACCGACATGAGGGTCGAGACGTGAGGACCTGTGTTGGGTTATGAGGGGGGGGGGGGGCGCGAACGTGAGGGAGGTCATGAAAGGCGAAGGATTGTGAGGTGTACATAAGGGCCCCCAGTCTCTCTCTCTCTCTCTCTCTCTCTCTCTCTCTCTCTCTCTCTCTCTCTCTCTCTCTCTCTCTCTCTCTCTCTCTCTCCCTTGATGACTAACACCGCAGTAGCTGGGTGGGTGGTGGTGGATGGGGGTGGGAGGAGGTTCGGGTAGGGTGTGGTGGGGTGTGTGGGTGGGAGATGGTAGGTGTAGGTATAGTTACGGGAGGGGGTGTAGCCTTACCCAGCAGGCTACACTAGCCCAAGGCTCGGCTTTGCGTGTCCGCTTTCCTGCCTTCGCCCGCTGAGAGAGAGAGAGAGAGAGAGAGAGAGAGAGAGAGAGAGAGAGAGTAGCCACGGCTGTTTAAACCATCTGTGGAGCGGACGAATCCCTAAATAGATACTTTTATTTTCAATTTTTATCTTTATTGTTTGTTGAGTTGCAAAGTGACGGATCTGTGACGACTGAACGCTGGTGGAGTGGAGCGCTAGGATGACTAGGTGCTGGTGGAGTGGAGCGCTACGATGGCTAGGTGCTGGTGGAGTGGAGCGCTACGATGACGGTTTCTGGTGGGAGTGGAATGATAGGATGATTAGGTGGTGCTAGAGTGAATCACTGGGTTGGTATGACACCCGTGCGCTGGTGTAGTTGAATGCCAGGGTTGGTATGGCAACTGAGCGCTGGTGCAGTTGAGCGCTAGGTATGGTATGACAACCGAGCGCTGGTGTAGATGAATGCCAGGGTTGGTATGGCAACTGATCGCTGGTGCAGTTGAGCGCTAACATGGTATGCCACCCGAGCGCTGGTGTAGTTGAATGCTAGGTATGGTATGACAACCGAGCGCTGGTGTAGTTGAATGCCAGGGTTGGTATAGCAACTGATCGCTGGTGCAGTTGGACGCTGAGGTGGGTTGGTTCTAAGCGTCGCCAATCCGAGAAAGTGCGCTGCGTTGCTAAGCTCAGTCAGCGTAGCCAGCAATTATCTTTTCATATTTTATTTACTTGTTCTATTATAAAGACACTCGATTTAAGTCTTAAACATTTTTCGTTGACTACGAGTAATTTTTCTTTATATTTTCACAATGTTTCAACGAGATACAGTTTGTAATCGTATATGTTTCTAGCGTATGTATATTAGCGGTTGTTGCTCTTCACAATGGTAGAGTGGTCATATCAGGTAATGCCCCGTGTGTGTGTGTGTGTGTGTGTGTGTGTGTGTGTGTGGGAGGCAGAAGGTGTCAAGCCACTAGTAACAGTGTCCCGCTCCCCCCCAGCGTCCAGTTGCCAAGACCTGGACGTCCGCTATGGCTACGCTGGCAACCACACCTTGTGTATCGGAGGAAGGAGGGTGTGGGTGTGGGTGTAGGTGGGGGTGTGGGTGGGTGTAGTACTCTTTGTTTTGCGTGAGAATTGACGGAGTTGATATGAATGTTTGGAAAGCGTTGCTGAGAGAGAGAGAGAGATAGAGAGAGAGAGAGAGAGAGAGAGAGAGAGAGAGAGAGAGAGAGAGAGAGACCTGCAAGTATCTACTAAGAGACTTTGACATGAGGCAGGTCAAGCGCGTGGATTGAGAGAGAGAGAGAGAGAGAGAGAGAGAGAGAGAGAGAGAGAGAGAGAGAGAGAGAGAGAGAGAGAGAGAGAACTTGGGAGGGCAACAGCAGGAGTGGGGTGGTAGGGAGGGACCCCGGTGGTCAGGGAGAGGCGGGGGTGGGTGAGGGGGGGGAGGGGAATGTTCCCACAAGACAGCTGGGAGCCAGAAGGGTTTATCTCCCTCTACCCCGCTCATGACAGCCGTGCCCCTCTAGCGCTCAACCGGCGCGAGCCACATTTGTTTACGACTTTTGGCGCGTTGAGGAAGTGACGTCACAGGTGACGTGGATTTTGGCGCGTTGAGGAAGCGACGTCACAGATGACGTAGGATTTTTAGAACGTCGAGGCAATGACGTCACAGGTGATGTGGGATTTTCCCGTCGAGGATATGACGTCACAGGTGGTGAGGGATTTGTAGAGCGTCGAGGCAGTGACGTCACAGGTGACGTGGGATTTTGCCTGTCCAGGAAACGACGTCACAGGTGACGTGGGATTTGTAGAGCGTCGAGGCAGTGACGTCACAAGTGACGTGGTTTCGGTGCGTGGAGGAAAGTGACGTAGAGGTGTTGGCGTTCGTTCTGAAGCCGTTAAATGCCCCTGGCTGAGAGAGAGAGAGAGAGAGAGAGAGAGAGAGAGAGAGAGAGAGAGAGAGAGAGATACACTCACGTCCGGACATGATCATGACACTTGCACTTCACGTTCTTCATAGTTCTGGAAGTGCGACCTGTGGCCCGTTTTCTTGTCCTCCCTCGTTTTCTATAAGCTCAAGTTAATCACCATCTATTCCTCTCGTTATCTTTGTACAAGTCTGCTTTTATTCATGTGTCATTTTTCCAGACTTGTATTTTACGACCTTGGTTATATTCTCGTATTAAATTTATTATCACCATGGGTTATCTTGTCTTACGGTTATTGGCGCTGGGTTGTGGCGATAGATAATTTTCATTATCTATTTTTTTTGTTATAGTTATGATCGTGTTGGCGATACACTCATTGCTCTGTTATTGTCAATTTTCATTTTATTACCGGCGCGTTTCCAGTCATTACACTCTGCTCGTATTTTTCAAACCCGCAATTGTTAGATTTATTTGTTAAATATAAATGTTATTTCATCCTTGGGTTTATTTCATAAATTCATGTTTTATTTATTGAACTTGTGCCCGTTGTTGTGGAATTTCATGTCACTTGTTGCCAGTTTTCTTCTTCTTCTTCTTCTTCTTCTTCTTCTTCTTCTTCTTCTTTCTTCTTCTTCTTCTCCTTCTTTTTCCTCTTCTTCTTCTTCTTCTTCTTCCTCTTCTTCTTCTTCTTCTTCTTCTTCTTCTTCTTCTTCTTCTTCTTCCTCTAATTAATATTATTATTATTGTTATTATTGATATTATTATTATTGATATTATTTCTTTGATAACTCTTCTTTATTCCCTTGTGTGGTTCCTCTCACTTTATTCGCTTGTATAACCTCTCTGTTATCAGAGTTGATTCACTTCATCTCTTTCTACCGTTGCGTTTCGTGTCATCATCAAAACACGTGTGTGTGTGTGTGTGTGTGTGTGTGTGTGTGTGTGTGTGTGTGTAAGTTAGCGTTGTGGTCATGTGACGTCATCATTGACTGTGTGTCTGGCCAAGTTATCATTGTACTGTGTCGGTCGGGGTCGTCATCGTTTAACCATTTCACCACGTCTTCCGATTTCATATATATAAACATTTCTCTCACACTTGATGAATTTTATGTATTTTTTTATTTTCGTTTTCTGTTCAGTGTCTTGAATTTTCTGCTGCCATTACTTAGTTCCACAGGTTCCCATGCTGTGGCCGGGGACTGCACAGGTTCCCATGCTGTGGCCGGGGACTGCACAGGTTCCCATGCTGTGGCTGGGGACTGCACAGGATCCCAGGCTGTGGCTTGGGACTCCACAGGTTCCCATGCTGTGGCCGGGGACTGCACAGGTTCCCATGCTGTGGCTGGGGACTCCACAGGTTCCCATGCTGTGGCCGGGGACTCCACAGGTTCCCATGTTGTGGCTGGGGACTGCACAGGATCCCATGCTGTGGCCGGGGACTGCACAGGATCCCATGCTGTGGCTGGGGACTGCACAGGATCCCATGCTGTGGCTGGGGACTCCACAGGTTCCCATGCTGTGGCCGGGGACTCCACAGGTTCCCATGCTGTGGCTTGGGACTCCACAGGTTCCCAGGCTGTGGCCGGGGACTCCACAGGTTCCCATGCTGTGGCCGGGGACTCCACAGGTTCCCATGCTGTGGCTTGGGACTCCACAGGTTCCCAGGCTGTGGCCGGGGACTCCACAGGTTCCCAGGCTGTGGCCGGGGACTCCACAGGATCCCGTGCTGTGGCTTGGGACTCCACAGGTTCCCAGGCTGTGGCCGGGGACTCCACAGGTTCCCAGGCTGTGGCTGGGGACTGCACAGGTTCCCATGCTGTGGCCGGGGACTCCACAAGTCGTCACGAGTCCCCGCCAAACCTGGAAAGTGGCTCGATATATTTTTTGTGTGTAGCGTTTTCTCCCAGTGTGTCCAGATTCCTGGGTCGCTTTCTACCTCAAGTCTCGTGGCAGGAGAGTGCGTCCCGTGGGTGCCGATCACTGCAACCTCACCCATGGTCATCTGGGGGAGGCAGGCGAGGCGCATGGTTCTATTTTTTTTTTTCCCTCCCCCTCCCTCCCTCCATCCCCCAGGAGCGTCGTCTGGGGTCCGTGAAGGAGGGAGGGGAGGGGCGTGGGGCGGTGCAGGGGAGAGGAGGGGGGTCCGTTGCTCTCCCCCAGGTCTTCACTTTCACCTGCTTGGTCTGTACCATGACCAAGGGGGGGGGGGGGTGTCAAGCTGGGGTGCCATGGGTACGTGGTGTCTCCTGGGGTCTGTGAGAGAGTCTCCGTCTCCCTCTCCCTCGCACAGTACGTGGTGATGGAGATTTTGCTGTTCGTACGTGGTAGTGTTGGAGATTCCGTTGATACGTGGTAAGTGGGAGGGTGCTATTCGGTGGTGAAGACGGGCGTCTTTCTGTACGTGGTGGGGCTCTCTGTGTACGTGGTGGGGCTCTCTGTGTACGTGGTGGGGCTCTCTGTGTACGTGGTGGGGCTCTCTCTCTGTACATGGTGGGGCTTCCTCTGTAGGGGATTGTTTCTTCGTCCGTACGTGCAGATGGAGAAAGGCTTCCTGGCTGTACGTGATATACGGGGGTCAGGGTTTCTATCACGGACATGATGAGTGGGCTTGCTGTTGGTGGAAATGTAGGGTTGGGGTCCTTGGCTCGTGGTGTATGGGGGGTTGGTGGGGGTCATTTCTTGTATGGGGAGGAGTTGAGTGTCGTCCTTGTCCGTGGTGGATTAGTGAGGTCCGTTGGGTCTGGATCTCCCCCACCCTCACCCCTCCACCTTCCTGGAGAGTAGTAGTTCCTCCCCAGAATACCACGACCTCCGTAGAGTGGGGTGGCAGGGGTGGTGCCGCCGCCTTCCCCCCAGATACGAGGGCTGGGGGTGTGTGCAGGGCGGCTCTGGGGATCTTAACAACCCTCCAGACATTGGCAGAAAAATTCCTCCATGTTGATTTACCTGTGTTGGAGGAGACGGGCCGGCAGGCAACACACAGGTGCCGCTACAGTGACGAGGTTAATGCTGATGGCGGAGGTGAGGGAGAGGCTGCTGGGGAGAATACCAGAGTAACAGAGAGGGGTAACAGCGCCCCACTGGTGAGTGTGGTCAGGTCGTCTGTTGCCCAACGCCTCTTATAAACAGGTGTTCGTCCAACAGACACACACACATATCCTCTGTCCCAACCAGGAAATCCCGGCCACCTCAGCCGCTGTTTCAAAGCGGCACAAAGAAGAGCCTTCCATGTTGACGTCTGCAGTTCTGCCATTAACCATCCTAGTGCTAGGTCGTTCGTCATTAAGGAAGACAGGCAGCGATGGTAGAGGTGTCAGGGGTCAGTCTATACTACTTTCTCCCGTTGTGAGGTTGTGTGTGTGTGTGTGTGTGTGGCCACCCAACGTTGCCAAGGTGGAGCCAAGCCGGAGCAGCCCTACCCGTGGACATCATCGGAAATGCCTGGGTAACAACGCACGGGCGAAACTCACGTGATTTCATAATGAGACAATGGGCCAACGAGGCTTCCAATTAATACTAGGCCAACCCGGGCCTTCCATTGCGTTGGGGGGGATTATAAAGGAAGGGAATATGAGTCGTATAATGTGAGTGCAGGAGGGCGAGATTGGCTTCGTGTGCGTCCTGGGGCAAAAACACGTGGTGGTGGGGCGGGCGGGTGGGGGGGTCAGGTATATTGCAAGGGGAGGGGAGGGGGGGGGTAAGTGCTAGCCCTCCAGCCCCCCCCTCATCCCACAACCCTACCCCAGTATCACCTGCCCTCCCCCCCCCCCTCCCCCTCCCCCTCCCCCCGCCTGTATCTCATTCTTGCCTTGCTTGCCTCATGGCCGAGTCTTGTGGTGTGGTACTGTTAAAGTGAGATTCACTCTCTCTCTCTCTCTCTCTCTCTCTCTCTCTCTCTCTCTCTCTCTCTCTCCTAAGCAGACTGTGGACTCATGTCACTAACGTCCACTGCTAATACTGAGAATATATATGTATATATATATATATATATATATATATATATATATATATATATATATATATATATATATATTCCTGTGTGTGTGTGTGTCCTTTTCCCGGGAATGTGTATATAACGGTACAGATAAACCCAGTGAGGTGACTGTGGCAGGCCAGGCAGGCAGGCAGGCGTCGTGTTCGTCATGGTGATCGACATGCGTCCGGGAGCAGTCATGCACTGCACACGTATGCCGTCGTAATGACCGAAATCCACACTAACTAACACCGGGTTACGTTACGGCGTTCACAATGTAACTCAAACATTTTCACCCGTGATGTTGAAGAATATCAGAATATCATTTTTGAATAGGATGGAGAAAAAAAGACATTATGTTTTTCAGTGATATTTTGTAGCAGGAAGTTTATATTAGAATTGTCAAAATCGCTAATTCGTAAACGTGAGTTGGAGGCCGGTGAGGGAACGCTGCGCGGTGATTGGTCAGGCGGAACGGCCTGTGATTGGTCGCACGAAAATTTATGCTAAAGGAAGGAAAAGAAAAAAAAAAGATTCGTGCTTCCGGGACTCGAGCCGTGGCTTGTGAGATTTGCGGGTCGCAGCGCCAGCCACAGCGCCACGGAGGCACCCGACGTACAGCCGTGCATGCCTGGAGGTGCACAACCCTCCGTCCTTAGATGTTAAGTCTTTCGCGTCTGCTTCGATGCTACGCCCCTCCCGGGGGGGGGGGGGGGGGGGGGGGGGGGAGTGTCGGAAGAAGGCGTTGCTGGTGCAGCAGTGTAGCCAGTCAGTCAGTCAGTCAGTCAGTGCCTGAGCAGTGAGTCACTGGGAAACCAGTGTTGCCATCACCATCACCGCCGCCCGCAGCAGCCACCACGCCAGGCACCCAAAATCAATCCTCCGCTGAGTACACCCCAGGTCTGCCTCCCCTCCCTGTGAGGACTGGTGAGGGAGGAGGAACACCAGGTCTGCCTCCCCTCCCTGTGAGGACTGGTGAGGGAGGAGGAACCCCAGGTCTGCCTCCCCTCCCTGTGAGGACTGGTGAGGGAGGAGGAACCCCAGGTCTGCCTCCCCTCCCTGTGAGGACTGGTGAGGGAGGAGGAACACCAGGTCTGCCTCCCCTCCCTGTGAGGACTGGCGAGGGAGGAGGAACCCCAGGTCTGCCTCCCCTCCCTGTGAGGACTGGCGAGGGAGGAGGAACCCCAGGTCTGCCTCCCCTCCCTGTGAGGACTGGTGAGGGAGGAGGAACACCAGGTCTGCCTCCCCTCCCTGTGAGGACTGGCGAGGGAGGGAGGACAGTTGTGTGTGTGTGTGTGTGTGTGTGTGTGTGTGTGTGTGTGAGAGAGAGAGAGAGAGAGAGAGAGAGAGAGAGAGAGAGAGAGAGAGAGAGAGAGAGAGAGGTGTTGTAATGGAGAGAGATGACGTGGTGGTTGAGGGGGTCACTACTACGAAAGCAGGTAGGAGCTGGGTCGGTCGTACCTCACCTTCCTGACCCCCGTGACTCAGGTGGGCGGGCAGGGTTTCCCCTGCTGAGTCAGTGGGTGGACAGAGTCTCTCCTGCTGAGTCAGTGGGCGGGCGGGGTCCCCCCCCCCCCCCCCCACTGAGCCAGCCAACGCATTCCAGGAATCCCAAGGTGACGCCTACATTCCAGGTCATTCCCGGATTCCGACATTCCCAGTGCATCGTTATTTTATTGGTTGAGATTGGTTGTAGTGGGTGATGGGCGGCGGACGGGCGTGGTGGGTGTGTTCGCATGTGGGCGTGGGTATATTCACGTGTGGGTATTTTCAGTTTTGGGCGTGAGTGTGTTCCTCTGTAGGTATGGGCATGTTCAGGTGTGGGCGTAGGTATGTTCAGGTCTGGGCGAGGGTATCTTCGGGTGTGGGCGTGTGCATGTTTCGGGTGTGGGCGTAGGTATGTTCGAGTGTGGGCGGGGGTATGTTCATATGTGGGCGTGGATATGTTTGTGTGTGGGCTTGGATATGTTCGAGTGGTTTGGGCATGGGTATGTCTGGGTGTGGGCGTAGGCATGATCGGGTGTGGGCGTAGGTAGGTATGTACGGGTGTGGTGTGGGCGTGGGTCTTTTCCCGGTCAAGCTGGAGTCGTTAATGACGGCAGTAATTGTACTGATGTAGTCACTCAATTTTAATGGACTTGTAATTTTATGCAAATGAGTGGAGACAGTTTGTCATGGTGGATTTGTTCTTTTAAATAACTTCAATAATTGTTTTAGGCTAGGGTTTCTAATGGCTGGGTGAAGAGGCATTGTCAGCGACGGGTGCTTCCGTTCTCTCTGCCCCCCCCACCCCCATCCCTGCTGGCAAGGCTCATCACAGCAGACTAATTTGCATCATTCCCGTCTCTCCTGCCACCATTGCAGGCGCTGGGGGTGATAATAGACTTCATCATGGCCTTATTCTCTGACTAATTATATTATTTTGATGTATGTATTTCTCTGGGAGGGAGGGGGTTATCTGAGCCATTGCTTCACGTTAATGCTTATCTTTTCTCCCTCCTCAGGTAAGTGTGAGGGCGTGTGGGTTGCCACGCCTGCCTTCCCTATCACAGTGTCCAGCGTGGGACGGAAGGCGACACAGGTCGTGAGTATTGTAGGTTGCCGTGGCAACGACTCCAGGAAGATTTGGTTAAGAAGGACCTCGGGTTGGCTCCGCTGCGGCAAACGAGCCCCCCCCTTATTGACACACAGCTGGCGAGGAGCCCGTAGTTGACATAGCTGGTGTGGGTTGACATAGTTGGCGAGGACCTGCATGATGACATGGCTGGGGAGGTTCCCCCCACCCCCCCAGGTTGACATAGCTGGCGAGGAGAACCCCCGGTTGACATAGCTGTGAAAGACCATCTGGCTGATGTAGCTGGCAAGGACCCCCTGGTTGATGTAGCAAGTAAGGACTCCCTGGTTGACGTAACTAGGAAGGACCCCCTGGTTGATGTAGCAAGTAAGGACTCCCTGGTTGACGTAACTAGGAAGGACCCCCTGGCTGACGTAACTAGGAAGGACCCCCTGGCTGACGTAACTAGGAAGGACCCCCTGGCTGACGTAACTAGGAAGGACCCCCCTGGCTGATGTAACTAGGAAGGACCCCTGGTTGATGTAGCAAGGAAGGACCCCCTGGCTGACGTAACTAGGAAGGACCCCCTGGCTGATGTAACTAGGAAGGACCCCCTGGTTGATGTAGCAAGGAAGGACCCCCTGGCTGACGTAACTAGGAAGGACCCCCTGGCTGATGTAACTAGGAAGGACCCCCTGGTTGATGTAGCAAGGAAGGACCCCCTGGCTGACGTAACTAGGAAGGACCCCCTGGCTGACGTAACTAGGAAGGACCCCCTGGCTGACGTAACTAGGAAGGACCCCCTGGCTGACGTAACTAGGAAAAGCCTAGGTCGATCTACCCAGGAAAATTTCTCAACACGACTCCACCCCCAAGCATGACTCATGACTGAGCTAACCAACACAGGCCTATGGTTGGACTTGGTCACGAGAGCCACCTTGCTAGACCCACTTGGCTGGCTAGACACTCCTGGTTAGACCAATGTGGTTCACCTGGGTTGACCCCTAATTCCTTACCTCTGGTGGACGTAGTGCTTAGGGGCCTTGTTTGACTGGCTGACAAGACTTCCTTGTTCGGGTTGTGGTTGACCAAGTGGGGGAGCCCCAGCCAGAACCACCCATGGATGCGTTAGCCAGTAGACCCACGAGTGGCTAGCTTGGCTGGCACTTGACGTGGTTTGTCTCACGGTAAGTATGAACTCCTAAGTCACCTGGCTGTCATACCGGGCCCAGAAGGTGCCTGAGTCAGACCCTCGTGGCTAATCTAGCTCGCTGGCCGGGATGGTGCGGGCCAGGAGACTCACTCACGGCCGACGCGTCGTGGCCAGGGAGCCCTGCATGCGGGCAGTCTGCTGGGGGGGGGGGGGGGGGGGAGAGCTTCCCCAATTGGTGCCTTCACTCGCTCCCTCCCTCCTTCCCTGTGTGTGTGTGTGTGTGTGTGTGTGTGGGAACAGCAGCGGTGGCGCCATACAAGCAGTAGGCGCTCACCAGTCCTCACCCCCTCCCCACCCCGACTTTTGTATAGCCTCCTTGGTGCCTTGAGTTGGTGATTGTGGCCCCTATTGTAACCCCTTCTACACCCCCCCCCCCCCACAAGTGGTGTTACGGTGTGGTACAAGCGGGTGGGTGGCTGGGTGGTGGTGGCGGGTGGTGGTAGGGCAGTGGAGGGAGGGATGGATGGAGGGGTGGTGGTGGTGAGGGGTGGAGACCTCCTCTGTGTTGTGCTTGAGGTGGTCGAGTTGTGGGATTATCAGCGGCGGTGACGACGTGATTGTGATGGAGTTGTGCTTGTACGCCGTGGCTTCACGTGAGGTATGTGATGACGTGATGGCCTCATGCTCATGTGATGACGTGATGTCCTCATGCTCATGTGATGACGTTATGTCCTCATGCTCATGTGATGACGTGATGTCCTCATGCTCATGTGATGACGTGATGTCCTCATGCTCATGTGATGACGTGATGTCCTCATCCTCATGTGATGACGTGATGTCCTCATGCTCATGTGATGACGTTATGTCCTCATGCTCATGTGATGACGTTATGTCCTCATGCTCATGTGATGACGTGATGTCCTCATGCTCATGTGATGACGTTATGTCCTCATGCTCATGTGATGACGTGATGTCCTCATGCTCATGTGATGACGTGATGTCCTCATGCTCATGTGATGACGTTATGTCCTCATGCTCATGTGATGACGTGATGTCCTCATGCTCATGTGATGACGTTATGTCCTCATGCTCATGTGATGACGTTATGTCCTCATGCTCATGTGATGACGTGATGACCTCATGCTCATGTGATGACGTGATGACCTCATGCTCATGTGATGACGTGATGTCCTCATGCTCATGTGATGACGTGATGTCCTCATGCTCATGTGATGACGTGATGTCCTCATGCTCATGTGATGACGTGATGTCCTCATGCTCATGTGATGACGTGATGTCTCATGTTCACTTAGTTCGACTGCTGCGACCCGAAGGGGCCTGTGTGTGTCTACCTTGTGTGGCCTTGGTGAAGGGAGTCTGTCGGCACGTGGGGAGGAGGAAGAGGAGGAGGTCAGGGGTGATCAACCAGCCTGTACCTGGCTGGAAGGCGTAACGACAGCCTCGGGTATGGTCGGGTCGCAGACAACAACAGGTTGATGGATTGGCTGTGGTCGGTGGGGACCCGAGGCCCTCAGGTGTAGCACCTACACCACACATGACCTGAACGCGGGTGTGGCTGGTCAGGAGGACCCCGTCCGTGGTCTTGAGGACTGTGCCGGGCCCTGTGGTCCTTCTCATACCATCCACACGGACTGGATTTTGGTCGATTTGGCGGGTGGCCACAGCTTGGTACAACAGGCGTTCCACAAGGGGGTAGATAACTCGTTCAGCCGATGAGCCGAGTAGTGTGTGTGTGTATGTGTGTGTGTAGCTTCATTGTATGATCCTCGAATATGTAACTAGTGGGACTGTGTATGTGGGGTTACGATCAGCAACAGGTTGATGGATCAAGGAGTGTGTGTGTGTGTGTGTGTGTCTGTGTGTGTGTGTGTGTGCGGGGTGTCATCTTGGGAGGACAGAAGGGGTGGAGCACAGACCAGGTAACAACACCACGGGTAGTAGGCCTGAAGGGAGCGATGGGTTGGTATGTTCCCTCACTACGACCGGCCGGTCGAGAGGGCTAGCCAGGCCCCAGGCCGACCCAAGGTACGGGAGGAGACGGCCACCGCCAGCCACACCACCACCGCCGCCTGCTGCTGTCCTGGGCGTCCACCAGGGGAGGACTGGGGCCCGGGAACAACCTCCCTCCCTCCCTGTTTAATCATTACCCGTGTGTGCCGCATTCCATAGATGGATCATTGTAGGTGATTCTTCACACACACACACACACACACACACACAGCTAGTCCCGTTAAACTCTCTCTCTCTCTCTCTCTCTCTCTCTCTCTCTCTCTCTCTCTCTCTCTCTCTCTCTCTCTCTCTCTCCCAGCCATCGGGGGGCGCGGCGGCGGCGTCGCTGGAGACGACGTCGACTCAGGAATTCCGAATGTTTGTTTGTGTGTTGGGTAAGTGAGGGCGTGCACGCTGGGCAGAGGGAGAGCCAGGCTCCCACAGTCGTTGCCGCGCTGTGTGGGACGACGTTCATGATGAGGAGGACGATCATGACGATAATCCCTCCCCTCCAAAAAATAATCTAGGTGCGCAGATGGGAGGAAGGAGACGAGACGCGAGGCAATATGCAGGAGGGCATATTTGACTCACGGTCTTCGGGGGCGGCGAATGTAACATGCGGTCAAAGAACTAAACCTGAGACAAAGAACCCTTTGCCCACGTCGGCGTTTCCGTGGACGACAAAGGCCAACAGATCCGGCTGTTGGTAGGAACCCACACTGGAAGTTTAATGTAAGATGGATCCTCCCGGCGCTGTCGGGGCTGTAGGACTGGTAGTGGAGGAGCGGCAGCCATGCTGAAGACAAAAGGTGGTGGTGGTGGTGGTGGTGGTGGTGGAGGAGCCCCGTGGGAGATGGACGACATCATCATGTTTAGCATAACCAAAGGTGGGTGGGTGGGGGCCCCTGTTTGGTCCAGAGCACCACAGACCCCCGAGCTGGGCAGGTTACCGGCCCCAGTATCTGGCTGGCTAGACCCGTAGCCCGCGGAGGGCACCTGCTATGGAAGGGAAGACGGGAACACGGTTCTTGTGTGCTGTCCACCCCCTCCAGGTGAGGTGGAGGCCGTGGAGGAGTGGAGGGGGCCACGTGAAGGGGGTGGGGTGTGTGGAGGGCCAGCTTGGTGAGGGACGGGTAGGACTGTATGGTAGTGTAGGTGTGGTATGAGGGTGTTGGTGCGACGCCTCCCTCCCTCCTTCCTTCCCCGGGCCCTACACAGCCATGATGATAGCCCGCCCCAGGACGCATATGGCCAGTGGCAGCAACAACACTCCTCCTCCTCCCCCTCTCGTCTGCCACTCTCACAACAGTTTATGGCACCAGCGAGATGCATCGTGATACACGACTCATAAAATCCTCCGCCCGTGGACGCCGGTCGAGTCACAGGGGTGGAGGCAAGACTGAAGGGGCCATCGGAGTGACTGGTGCCGGGGAGAAGGGTAGTTTATGGCGGCGTAGGGTGGGCAGGGGAGGGAGGGAAGGAGGGAGTATCGGAGAACCCTAGAATGGGGGTGGACACAGGCGGACAGACGGTTGAAGATGGGGAGTTAATATTATGTTTGTCATCACCGTGTGATGGAGGGTAGGGACTGGTCAAACACTGCAGGGAAGAGCCTGCTCCACGCCCGCCCGCCCGCCCGCCCGCTCAGGGCGTCAGTGTACCTACGGACTGTGGGCGTGCAGGGAGGCTGGCAGGGTGCACATGAGGACTGGCAAGGTTACATAGAGACTGACAGGGTCACATGGAGACTGGGAGGGTTAGTGGGAGACTGAGAGGGCGTATAGGGAAGCTAGGGGTGTTACAGGGAGACTTGAGAGGGCAGTGCAGGGAGGCTGGCTTGAGTGTTTAGAGAGGGGAGGAAGGCGTCCAGGAGAGTGGGAGGGCGTCTAGGACAAGGGAGGCCTATAGTGGGCGAGGATGGGGCGGTAAACACTTCAATATCTCCCGTGCTTTAAGTGCGAGTGTGGCTCTGGTAGCGAACACATCACTAAGTGTGAGTGTGGCCCTGGGACTGACACTAAGTGTGAGTGTGGCCCTGGGACTGACACTGTGAATGTGGCTCTGGGACTGACACTAAGTGTGAGTGTGGCCCTGGGACTGACACTGTGAATGTGGCTCTGGGACTGACACTAAGTGTGAGTGTGGCCCTGGGACTGACACTGTGAATGTGGCTCTGGGACTGACACTAAGTGTGAGTGTGGCCCTGGGACTGACACTGTGAATGTGGCTCTGGGACTGACACTAAGTGTGAGTGTGGCCCTGGGACTGACACTGTGAATGTGGCTCTGGGACTGACACTAAGTGTGAGTGTGGCCCTGGGACTGACACTGTGAATGTGGCTCTGGGACTGACACTAAGTGTGAGTGTGGCCCTGGGACTGACACTGTGAATGTGGCTCTGGGACTGACACTAAGTGTGAATGTGGCCCTGGGACTGACACTGTGAATGTGGCTCTGGGACTGACACTAAGTGTGAATGTGGCCCTGGGACTGACACTGTGAATGTGGCCCTGGGACTGACACTAAGTGTGAGTGTGGTTCTGGGACTGACACTAAGTGTGAGTGTGGTTCTGGGACTGACACTAAGTGTGAATGTGGCCCTGGGACTGACACTAAGTGTGAGTGTGGCCCTGGGACTGACACTAAGTGTGAGTGTGGCCCTGGGACTGACACTGTGAATGTGGCCCTGGGACTGACACTTAAGTGTGAGTGTGGTTCTGGGACTGACACTAAGTGTGAATGTGGTTCTGGGACTGACACTTAAGTGTGAGTGTGGTTCTGGGACTGACACTAAGTGTGAATGTGGCCCTGGGACTGACACTAAGTGTGAGTGTGGCCCTGGGACTGACACTAAGTGTGAGTGTGGCCCTGGGACTGACACTAAGTGTGAATGTGGTTCTGGGACTGACACTTAAGTGTGAGTGTGGTTCTGGGACTGACACTAAGTGTGAATGTGGCCCTGGGACTGACACTAAGTGTGAATGTGGTTCTGGGACTGACACTTAAGTGTGAGTGTGGCCCTGGGACTGACACTAAGTGTGAATGTGGCCCTGGGACTGACACTGTGAATGTGGCTCTGGGACTGACACTTAAGTGTGAGTGTGGTTCTGGGACTGACACTAAGTGTGAATGTGGTTCTGGGACTGACACTTAAGTGTGAGTGTGGTTCTGGGACTGACACTAAGTGTGAGTGTGGTTCTGGGACTGACACTTAAGTGTGAGTGTGGTTCTGGGACTGACACTAAGTGTGAATGTGGTTCTGGGACTGACACTTAAGTGTGAGTGTGGTTCTGGGACTGACACTAAGTGTGAATGTGGTTCTGGGACTGACACTTAAGTGTGAGTGTGGTTCTGGGACTGACACTAAGTGTGAGTGTGGTTCTGGGACTGACACTAAGTGTGGATGTGGTTCTGGGACTGACACTAAGTGTGAATGTGGCCCTGGGACTGACACTAAGTGTGAATGTGGTTCTGGGACTGACACTTAAGTGTGAGTGTGGCCCTGGGACTGACACTAAGTGTGAATGTGGTTCTGGGACTGACACTAAGTGTGAATGTGGTTCTGGGACTGACACTAAGTGTGAATGTGGCCCTGGGACTGACACTAAGTGTGAATGTGGTTCTGGGACTGACACTTAAGTGTGAGTGTGGCCCTGGGACTGACACTAAGTGTGAATGTGGCCCTGGGACTGACACTGTGAATGTGGCTCTGGGACTGACACTTAAGTGTGAGTGTGGTTCTGGGACTGACACTAAGTGTGAATGTGGTTCTGGGACTGACACTAAGTGTGAATGTGGTTCTGGGACTGACACTAAGTGTGAATGTGGTTCTGGGACTGACACTTAAGTGTGAGTGTGGTTCTGGGACTGACACTAAGTGTGAATGTGGTTCTGGGACTGACACTAAGTGTGAATGTGGTTCTGGGACTGACACTAAGTGTGAGTGTGGTTCTGGGACTGACACTAAGTGTGAATGTGGCCCTGGGACTGACACTAAGTGTGAATGTGGTTCTGGGACTGACACTTAAGTGTGAATGTGGTTCTGGGACTGACACTAAGTGTGAATGTGGTTCTGGGACTGACACTAAGTGTGAATGTGGTTCTGGGACTGACACTAAGTGTGAGTGTGGTTCTGGGACTGACACTAAGTGTGAATGTGGCCCTGGGACTGACACTAAGTGTGAATGTGGTTCTGGGACTGACACTTAAGTGTGAGTGTGGTTCTGGGACTGACACTAAGTGTGAATGTGGTTCTGGGACTGACACTAAGTGTGAATGTGGTTCTGGGACTGACACTAAGTGTGAGTGTGGTTCTGGGACTGACACTAAGTGTGAATGTGGTTCTGGGACTGACACTAAGTGTGAATGTGGTTCTGGGACTGACACTAAGTGTGAATGTGGTTCTGGGACTGACACTTAAGTGTGAGTGTGGTTCTGGGACTGACACTTAAGTGTGAGTGTGGTTCTGGGACTGACACTTAAGTGTGAGTGTGGTTCTGGGACTGACACTAAGTGTGAATGTGGCCCTGGGACTGACACTAAGTGTGAGCTTGGTTCTGGGAAAGGGCACGACATAAGCTGTAGGGTGTGGCAGCAAGCGGGATAGTGTGGTGGGAGATGGCCAGTACCACACCAGGACCTGGGGCAACCTTCTTCCTTTGTACCACACCTCTCGCCAGGTAGTACCTCCAGCTGGCTCATAGAGGCGAGGGGAGGGACTGGACGTGGAGGGAGGGAGGGAGGGATGATACAACGCGGAGGGAAGTGGAGATGTGGAGAACCCGGGGTGCAACAGTCGAAGGTAAAAGATGACATGTTTAGAATAACCTGCAGGTGAGCAGGTTACCAGCAGAAGGTGGGTTACTGGCCTGGTACTGGTACTAGTGAGGGGCAGGGGGGAAGGCCAGGAGCTCTGGTGTGGAGGGGGGAGGGGCAAAGAAGGGAGGGGGGGGTCTAGATAGAGGATGATGAAAAGGTAATGGAACCTTGTCATGAGCCGGACCATAGGTGTGGGCTGGGGGAATAGTGTAGTGGTATGAAGGGTCACGCTACCTGGAGGGAATTGTGGGATGGAAGGGTCAACTAGAGGGAGGAGAAGAAGGAGGAGGATTGGAGGGGTTGAATGGTGGGAGGAAAAGGAGGGAAGGAGAGAGTGGCGCGAAGGAGCGGGTTAATGGAGTGAGTGTCGTGAAGGGGTAGGGTGGTGGAAGGGTCAGGTAGAGTTATGGCGAGGGAGGCTGACTGGGGCAGGGTCTTCCCTCGACCTTCCAGGAAGGATGGCATGTAGGACGACCTTGTCGTTGTGTGTGTGTGTGTGTGTGTGTGTGTGTGTGTGTGTGTGTCGTTCCTGGACGGTTGTGTCTTGGTGGGGGAAGGTCGCCCTGCACTGATGACCGCCCTTGAGAGGGTATGATAGATATATATACTTCCTCCAAGCAGCGTATACCGGGTATATCCCGTGGGGAGTATGCGTTTCCCAGTGCACACACACACAGACACACACACACACACACACACACACTGCCGGCTCCACGCGGAGGTGTTGGAGGGGGGTGAGGGGGGGGGGGTGATTACCCGTTACACCTGGCTCGCAGCAGCAGCGTGGCCACGACGCGTCGGGCCGGATTAGAGAGAGAGAGAGAGAGAGAGAGAGAGAGAGAGAGAGAGAGAGAGAGAGAGAGAGAGAGAGAGAGACAGACAGACAGAGAGAGAGAGAGAGAGAGACAGAGAGAGTCCAAAATACCGGAAACCCTGTTGCTGACGGAGGGGGACCACGTGGTAGGCCGTCTAGGCTCTGGTCCGAGAGAGCTCCCCGGACCTCCGTGGTGGAGGAGGTCGGAAATAACAGGACCCGAAATGACTCAAGTGGGTCGGGCCCTCCCTCCCCCATGCCTGGCCTGGGAGGGGAGGGTTGACGCAACATCTCTCCGGATTTATCGGCGTATCGAAACGCCGGATTACAGAACCAGGGATTTGCGGATTACGGAACGCCGGATTACAGAACCAGGGATTTGCGGATTACGGAACCAGGCATTTACGAGGGATTTTCTGAAACTGACTAACGAGCGGATTTCGAAATCAGGGACTTAAGGTTAGTTTACAGAACCAGCGATTTATAGTTAGTTTACAGAACCAGGGATTTATGCTTGGTTTACAGAACCAGCGATTTATGGTTGGTTTACAGAACCAGGGATTTATGCTTGGTTTACAGAACCAGCGATTTATGGTTGGTTTACAGAAACAGGGATTTAGAGCCGGTTTACAGAAACAGGGATATTGTGTAGTTTTATAGAAACCTATTTAGGGCCGGCCTACAGAACCAGGGATATACATGAAATGTAGGCTCATAACTCAGGCCTCATTCATCCCTAAACTGTAAATTGAGATTTACTCTTCTTTTTTACGTTAATTTACATGAAGATATTTTCTGTTTTGTCGTCATTATTTCAATGAATGTTTACAATTTGGGTTAGGCACGTATAGCTTCTGAAAGTATCAGTTCAAAGGCCCTTTGAAGCTCCTTCAAAAATTATCCAGACTTTGTTGAGAATGGTCTTTGAAAGCTGTTTTGTAACATTTGAAGCTTTCATCAAAATACCGGATGAGGTTAAGAACTTCATCATTTCAGACCACTGAAGTTTTGACGCCGCGAGCAATCTCGAAAACGTCATTATTTAGAGAAACTTCAGAATACGATATTCAGCATTGAGGGAGACTTCAAAATGTGGCGAGGGAAGACAATATCTTATGACAGGTTCCTTCAAAATGTGATGAAGGAAGACACTATCTTATGACAGGTTCCTTCAAAATGTGATGAAGACACTATCTTATGACAGGTTCCTTCAAAATGTGATGATGGAAGACACTATCTTATGACAGGTTCCTTCAAAATGTGATGAAGGAAGACACTATCTTATGACAGGTTCCTTCAAAATGTGATGATGGAAGACAATATCTATGGCAGGCTCCTTCAAAATGTGATGATGAAAGACAATATCTTATGGCAGGCTCCTTCAAGATGTGATGATGGAAGACGATATTTCTTGAAGTTTCTTTCAGAATATGAAGGAAGACAATATCTTATGGCAGTTTCCTTCATAATATGAAGGAAGACAATGTGTTGTGGGAGGTAGCATTATCGTCTGTCGTGTACCATATACAGGTTCCTCCACTGTACCTTGTGTGTGTGTGTGTGTGTGTGTGTGTGTGTGTGGGTTGAGAACTCGTCTCTCATGTTGGGTCATGGGCGAAGCGAACCCCCTGTACCCGAGGCTGGCGATCGAGTGCCCGACCCAACGGGCCACAGCCGCTGCCACCAAGACCCGGAGATTCGAACGCGGGGACGTAGCCATCATACTGCTGCTGACCACCCGAAGACCCTGGTCTCGAACCCCGGGCCGAGGTATAGCGTTAGGCCCCCGCGAGACCAGTGATCCAAACAGGATGTCCTCCTGTAGGTTTACTGTTGCTCCTGAACACTGGATTTTCTTGCTTGGGTTTTTCGTCACGTGTCGCATTCGTACGTGTGTGTGTTTAGCAATCGTTCAAGTTCCGGTAATATATATATATATATATATATATATATATATATATATATATATATATATATATATATATATATATATTGCAAGAGATCACAATGGTGCGCGTGATCTAGTATATGGAAAAAAATCGTTTATATATGTATACATATATATTCTTTGCGAAGGTTGTGAGGCAGTAACGTGTGCTGTACTTACCGTCGCGTAGTTTCCCAGTAGCAGTGGGGGCGGAGAGCGGCCCTGCCCACTGCTGGGCATGCATTATTCCTCCTCAGTAGGGGTACCGCCGTGGGCCCCGTACCGTCGTGGCCCTCGTACCGTCGTGGCCCTCGTACCGTCGTGGGCCCCGTACCGTCGTGAGCCCCATACCGTCGTGGGCCCCATACCGTCGTGGGCCCCATACCGCCGTGCCCCCCGTACCCTCGTGCGCCCCGTACCGTCGTGGCCCCCGTACCTTCGTGGCCCCCGTACCTTCGTGCGCCCCGTACCGTCGTGGGGCCCGTACCGCCGTGGCCCCCGTACCGCCGTGGCCCCCGTACCGTCGTGGCCCCCGTACCGTCGTGGCCCCCGTACCTTCGTGCGCCCCGTACCGTCGTGCGCCCCGTACCGTCGTGGGCCCCGTACCGTCGTGCGCCCCGTACCGTCGTGCGCCCCGTACCGTCGTGCGCCCCGTACCGTCGTGGTCCCCGTAACGTCGTGCGCCCCGTACCGTCGTGCGCCCGACAGCCGCGGTACCCTACCTGAAACTTGGAAGGGCACTGACTTATTTTTATTGACCTTTGTGTATGTATAGGATGCCATGAGCAAGTATTGACCCAGGCACATATTAGGTTCACTGTGTATTGACCTCGGCTAAACACTGGTCTCGGTGCTTATTAGTGACCTCAGGACGTATTGACCTGACCTCTTATTGCCCTTATGACGTATTGACCTTACCACTTATTGACCTCAACCCATGTTGAACTCAGGACGTATTGACTTCACCACTCATTCACCTCAGGACTTATTGGCCCCACCATATATTGACCTCAGGACGTAGTAGCACACATATTGGCTTCAAGCTTGTATTGACCGCACCACTTACTGACCACGGGACGTATTTATTATATTGACGTGAGTGCGTTACTTAGAATCATTGCCAGTTGGTGCCAAGCCGGTGGGACGAGCAACGGAAGGGTCGGGAGGGGAAGTCTGGAATGTGTGATTATCGTGTAAGTCAAGATTTTTCATGGCCAGCCCTTCCGCTGGGACAGACGGTCCCGTCCTACATGTGGGACGGGACCGTCCTACTAGCCTCGAGGGATCGACACAGCCCCTTGCTTTGACTCCGACGGGACGGTCGCGTCCCACATGTGTTACAGAACCTCCTCCTCCACCTCCCTGCCCCCGGGATCTGTAGCCTTCCGAGTGTCCCACGTGTGGGACGGGACGTCTTCCTCCCACCCGAGGGAGCTGTAGCCTCCTTCCCACCCCCGACTCCAGATTATCCTTTCGTTTCGGTGTCTTGCATGTGGCAGGAAGGGGAAAAAAAAAGAATATCAGAAGTTTCATGTGATTGTTTGTGTAGGCTCGAGCGTGTGTGGTTGTTTACGGGGGTGGGTGGGGGGATGAGTTGCAGGGGTATGTGTGGTTGTTTACGGGGGGGATGAGTTGCAGGGGTGCCGGAGAGGAGGATGAGAAGGAGGGGGAGGAGGAGGAGTAGTTGTGGCAGATGCTGGCGTGGCTGGTCGAACGGACGCCCCTGCACACTGCAAAAGAGGCCGGCCAGGACATGACCCGTCAACCATACTTGCCCATTCTTGCCTTATCAGACCTGCACACACACACACACACACACACACACACACACACACACACACACGCGTCTCTATTCCTTCGTGAAACGCACGCGAGAAGCAGGTGAACTATGTGGATCTTTTGTGTGGTTTCGGAAGTGTGAGTCTGTGTGTGTGTGTGTGTGTGTGGTGTGGGGGGGGGGGGGGTTGGACGATGATGATGGCGACACCAGAGGGTTCTGAGAACGGGTACTTTTTGTGTTGGGGGGTTGGTGGGTAACCCTGGCCGGGCTGTCATCACGACACCCCTCACCAGCTGCTGCAGTACACTCCCGTGGGGCAGGGCTGAAGCCTTATGTGGTGGGTTCCCTACACCAGCTGTACCGTCGTGTGTGTGTGTGTGTGTGTGTGTGTGTGTGTGTGTGGGGCACCACCGGACATATTATGAGTGCTGGAGACAAGAAACTGGCTCCGACATCCTGGGCAGGTGGTGGTGGGTCGAATTCTGTATGAGGGAGTGGAGGGGTGCGCGTCATTTGACACAGGACTGGTGGTGGGAAGATTATAACCCTGGGTGAGGCGAGGACGTCCGCTGCCTTGACCCAAGAACCCCTCCGCCTCCTCCTCCTCCTCCTCCTCCTCCTGCCGCTGCGGTAGTGGTAGTACGCCCTCCCTCACTCCTTCCCTCCCTCCGCCTCCACTACCCTCTCAGTACCACCCATCCTTTTCTCTCTTCACGGCCCCTCATATCCTCCTTCCCTCCCTCACTCCTCATGGCGGCGGCCAGGTGGTCGATGCTGGTTCCTCATGATCCTGTGTGTGTGTGTGTGTGTGTGTGTGTGAGGCTGTGGGCCTCTCCTCCGACACCCTGACTCTGGTGATGCTGACGTGTGCCCCCCCCCACACACACACACATGGCTAGCGCTCCTGTGGGAGTCGATGCCTCTTCTAGATGTCATTCTCTTGTTTGTGGTGGTTCGTGAGGCTGAACATCTGTCGTTGATGCTGCAGCAGCTGCAGCGGAATGTGGGGGTGTTGCTGTGGCGATGATGGGTCTTCTCTGTGGTGATGGGGATGATGGAGGTTCACGCTGACTCCATCACTTGTCATCGACCACCATCACCGCCACCAGCCACCACCACTGCCACTACCACCAGCCACCACCACATAGAGCCAGTTGTCGTGGCAGTGTGGAGGACAGGGGACAAGAGGCCCCCCACCCCGCCATACCACCCTAGCCCCGCCCCTACTGGCATCCGACGCTAAATGAAAGGAATATTGCACTGTCAAACGGCGTCCAATACTTTTACAGCGAAGTTCACAGCCTTGCAATCATCGTGGAGAGCTGGCAAGTGTGGAGAGCCTTGTACAAAAATGGTAGTGGACGCTGAGTGAATATTTACCAATAACCTCACACGGGCCAGTGGAGTTTGGTGGGGCGTGGGGTGGGGGGTGTTAGTGTTTTCAGCATGGACGACCCATGTACGACCCCAGGCAGTGACCGTGGGTGCTCAGACGACTACATGAACTACCATTTGGTAATAGATCGGTCAGCTAAGGTCGTCGTCGGCTGTGTGTGGTGGAGGAATGTGGTAGTGGTAGGTTGGGGATATGTGGTGCACCGACGTGTTGGATGGATTAGGAGGCGAGTGGCGTGTGGTACCATATGTTGAGTGTTACCACAGTTGGTCCATCATGAGGATGGTTACCAGTACCACGCTACCACCAGCACTACCATACCACCACACTACACTACACCAACATACCACACCACACTACACTACCATATCACACCACACTACACCACCGTACCACACCACACCACACAACACCACACCTCACCACACCACACCACACACCACCACTTCACCACACCTCACCACAGTACACCACCACACCACACCACACACCTCCACGCCACACCACACCACACCACACACCACCACGCCACACCACACCACCACCAGATGCACACCGGGGGCGGCCTAACCCAATAATTGTCCAGCCCTCACTCCCTGCCCTCCGCTATTTCCGTGCCGCACCGACCCTGGTGTGATCTGGGTAATGTGCCTCTCCTCCTCCTCCTCCTCCTCCTCCTCCTCCTCCTCTTCCTCCTCCTTGTCTTCCTCTTCTTCCATTCCTCATGCCTCGTTCCCATCAGCGCCCCGTGCCCTCCACCATCTCCCTACTCCCCACCATTCCATATTCTTCGTACAGTCTTTTGCTCTTTGCCTGGTTACGTTTTCATGATCTTCTCATGTCTTTTCCTCTTTTATCACCCCTCCCTTCCCTCCCTCCCTCCCTCCTCCCTCTCCTTCTCTGCCTCCCTCCAGCAGCCATAAACAGTCCAGCATCGGTACAGGGGCTTCTCGATTCCCTCCACCTCCCCTAACGAACAACACCCACTTCCCTCCACTTCCCCAACAAATTCAGTTCCCTCTACCATCCCTCAACAAAGAAACCCAGTTCCCTCCCCCCAGCAAACAACCCAACATCCTCCACTTCCCCCAACAGATCCAGTTCCCTCCACCTCCCCAACAGACAACCAGTTCCTTCCACCTCCTCCAACAAACAAACCCAACTCCCTTCCCCCGTCCCCCAACAAACACCCCAGTTCCCTCCCTCAGCAAACACCGTGCCGGTAGCTCCTGATTTGATGGAGGTAATTCAAATTCTGCAGACAAGTTGGCCTGGTGTGTTTTTTTCCAGAGGAACTTTTGTACCTGTGGCGACTGGGATTTGCTGTTGTTGTTGATGTTGTTGT
Organism: Panulirus ornatus; assembly: GCF_036320965.1. Classification (NCBI taxonomy): domain Eukaryota; kingdom Metazoa; phylum Arthropoda; class Malacostraca; order Decapoda; family Palinuridae; genus Panulirus; species Panulirus ornatus. The sequence continues at coordinate 42,687,760 of NC_092234.1, read as the reverse complement.
TGTTGTTGTTGTTGTTGTTCGTACATACATACATACCCCGTTCTCTATACCTCGGTCACCTGTGTATACCGTGTGTGTACTGGCCAGTGAGTGACCCTTGGTGTGGTATACTTCCACTGGGGTATAATTCATTTGTGTTGCTGCCTTCACCCTTGCTTAACTTCTGGTTATATCTGTGGTGGAGTTTATGTTAACCACAGGTTATACTCCTTGTGGAGTGTATGTTGACCACAGGTTATACTCCTTGTGGAGTGTATGTTAAACACAGGTTATACTCATGATGGAGTGTATGTTTAACATTAGGTTATACTCATGGTGGAGTGTATGTTAAACTCAGGTTATAGTCGTGGTGGAGTGTATGTTAAACTCAGGTTATAGTCGTGGTGGAGTGTATGTTAACCACAGGTTATACTCGGACTGCGCGATTCCTTCAGGTTATACTCATCGTGGAGTATACGATAACTTCAGGTTATACTCATCGTGGAGTATACGATAACTCCAGGTTATACTCATCGTGGAGTATACGATAACTCCAGGTTATACTCATCGTGGAGTATACGATAACTCCAGGTTATACTGATCGTGGAGTATACGATAACTTCAGGTTATACTCATCGTGGAGTATACGATAACTTCAGGTTATACTCATCGTGGAGTATACGATAACTCAGGTTATACTCAGTGAAGTACATTTTAAGTAACTCTCGAGCGGTTGTACTTTCATTCGAGTGTACTACTACCACTCTGAGCAGAGCACACACATCCTCGTGTCACATTCATCACTCAGCACATATTCTCTCCCCCAGCGTTATACTTTTGATGGTTGATACATCGATATATATCAACTTTCTTTTTTTTTGAAGGTGACTCTGTGTTCTCGTAGACGGGTCAACTTTTAAGTAATTGCTTCATGGTTTTTAACCAGAGATGACTCATACTTTTGCCAGAGGCCATTTTCATACTTCTCACGCATTACTTTTAAACTGTTGCCACAGGCTACTTTCATACTTGGAACACATTACTTTTAAACTTCTGGCTGAGGCTGCTTCCCTATTTCTCACACAATACTTTCAGATTTTTACAATATTCTGCGTTCATACTTTTTTTTAGCGGACGTAACGTAGGTTTAAACAGAGGTTAATGGTATGGTATTGCAAGCACTGTCAGTCCGCGCTGGGTGCTGGGAACGACTGAAAACCTTCCCCGGGGCTCCCTGTCCACACTGGGTGCTGGGAACGACTGAAAACCTTCCCCGGGGCCCCCTGTCCACACTGGGTGCTGGGTACGACTGAAAACCTTCCCCGGGGCTCCCTGTCCACACTGGGTGCTGGGTACGACTGAAAACCTTCCCCGGGGCTCCCTGTCCACACTGGGTGCTGGGAACGACTGAAAACCTTCCCCGGGGCTCCCTGTCCACACTGGGTGCTGGGAACGACTGAAAACCTTCCCCGGGGCTCCAGTAGGTTTTATGTAGGGGAAGGGGAGTTGTGTGGGGAGTGGAAGGTTTCTGGGGTTTTATGTAGGGGGAAGGGGGGAGTTGTGTGGGGAGTGGAAGGTTTCTGGGGTTTTATGAAGGGGGAGAGGGGGGAGTTGTGTGGGGAGTGGAAGGTTTCTGGGGTTTATGTAGGGGGAGAGGGGGTTTGTGTGGGGAGTGGAAGGTTTCTGGGGTTTATGTACGGGGAGAGGGGGGGGGGAGTTGTGTGGGGAGTGGAAGGTTTCTGGGGTTTTATGTAGGGGGAAGGGGGGAGTTGTGTGGGGAGGGGAAGGTTTCTGGGGTTTTATGTAGGGGGAAGGGGGGACTTGTGTGGGGAGTGGAAGGTTTCTGGGGTTTTATGTAGGGGGAAGGGGGGACTTGTGTGGGGAGGGGAAGGTTTCTGGGGTTTATGTAGGGGGAAGGGGGAAGTTGTGTGGGGAGAGGATGGTTTCTGGGGTTTATGTAGGGGGAGAGGGGGGTTTGTGTGGGGAGTGGAAGGTTTCTGGGGTTTATGTACGGGGAGAGGGGGGGGGGGGGGAGTTGTGTGGGTGGGGGAGGAAGGTATGGGCACCTTGATCCCCCCCCACCCCAGTATCAACCCCATCTCGGGCACCGACTCGGTGGTACTCAAGATCAGTCCGTAATGCCGAGCGGCGTAAGGGTGGGATTTAGCCTGATGGCTACCTGGCGATGAGCGAAGTGTTGTGGGAAAACACAGAGGTTCGTTCCAAAATAACCGGTCCGCGTTTTCTTTGTACTTCGTGTGGCTTGTGCTTACGATTACGGAGAGGCCAATTGTTATGGAGTACATGTGGAAATTATTGATTTGGAAGTTATTGTTTTGCCCTTGAGGTAATTATTTATTACGTAGCATAAAAAAAGAGGTAATTGATATATAGAAAATCACTACAGTGGAAAGTAATGGTATATGGTGTGTCTATATAATTATATATCATAGCTCTCTGTATGATAGTGGTCATTTATTCGTTTGTTTATATATATATATATATATATATATATATATATATATATATATATATATATATATATATATATATATATATATATATTATCCCTGGGGATAGGGGAAAAAGAATACTTCCCACGTATTCCCTGCGTGTTGTAGAAGGCGACTAAAAAGGAAGGGAGCGGGGGGCTGGAAATCCTCCCCTCTCGTTTTTTGATCTTCCTAAAGAAGGAACAGAGGAGGGGGCCAAGTGAGGATATTCCCTCAAAGGCCCAGAGTCCTCTGTTCTTGGCGTTACCTCGCTAACGCGGGAAATGGCGAATAGTATGAAAAAATATGTATATATTATCGTGTAAGGTGGTAGGATGGTTACCAGCAAGGTACATTGCCTGATGACGGAGGCTGAGGATGCCCTCGTGGGCGTGGGCGTGGGGGCGTGGGTGGTGTAATTATCGAGTGTAAAGTGATGTAATCACCCACGGGTTGTTACTGCTTCACTGGAGAATGTAAATGAGTTGTGGTAATTATTGTACTCATAATGATGAAGGTGTCCGGTCTAGGAGTAAAAAATCTCTGTGTGCGTGTGTGTGTGTGCGTGTGTGTGTGCGTGTGTGTGTGTGTGTGTGTGTGTGTGTGTGTGTGTGTGTGTGTGTGCGTGTGTGTGTGTGCGTGTGTGTGTGCGTGTGTGTGTGTGTGTGTGTGTGTGTGTGTGTGTGTGTGTGTGTGTGCAGATATAATGGATCATTAGCGACACAATGGAGACCAGGAGTTGACCACAGCATTAGTGAGGTAGGAGAGTCCCCCCCCCCCGCGTGTCGCCCCAGAGATGTAAGCATACGACTGCACAAGTCTGCCTGTATTACCACGTTCCGTTATGGGACGTCGTGCAAGGCGCAGGTAGGCAGAGGCGGCTGCATCAGGCGTTATTTTTTTTTTTTTTTGGTATTTTGGGTTTTGTGGGAGACAAATGAAGGTCTTGTGGGCAGACCTGGAGGATGTGTGGGTGTTGAAACCCCATGAAGACTTGAGCCAGCCCTCATACACCAGGTGTTTTCCCTGCACATCTCCTGCCCTCGCACATGTCCCATACTGGCCCTTACCTCCCGATGGTTGGCGAGGTCTCCTACCCCTACAGCTGGGGGTCTGGGACCTTACCTTACCTTACGTATACCTTACGATGGTTTGGGAGGTCTTCTACCCCGACAGCTGGAGGTCTGGGACCTTACCTTACCTTACGTATACCTTACGATGGTTTGGGAGGTCTCCTACCCCCCACAGCTGGGGGTCTGGGACCTTACCTTACGTATACCTTACGATGGTTTGGGAGGTCATCTACCCCCACAGCTGGGGGTCTGGCACCTTACCTTACCTTACGTATACCTTACGATGGTTTGGGAAGTCATCTACCCCCACAGCTGGGGGTCTGGCACCTTACCTTACCTTACGTATACCTTACGATGGTTTGGGAGGTTATCTACCCCCACAGCTGGAGGTCTGGGACCTTACCTTACCTTACGTATACCTTACGATGGTTTGGGAGGTCTTCTACCCCCCACAGCTGGGGGTCTGGGACCAATGTGTTGTGTTGCTCCTCTGCTCAGCCAGGCTGGTGACGGCTCTACACTGTCGCTGGTCTAAATGCTCTCACAAGACCACCAAAAATGATGTTCGCCAGCAATGTTGAACGTCACAACATCCCCACACAACCCCCCCTGATGTTCTGCCCTGACGGGGAATACTCGTTGGCTTAACTAACTCTCTCTCTCTCTCTCTCTCTCTCTCTCTCTCTCTCTCTCTCTCTCTCTCTCTCTCTCTCTCTTTCTACGAGAGACTCGAACCAGGGTCCTGTAATGTCACGGAGGCTCCGTGCGTGCCGCGTGAGCCAGTGAGGCGGTGGGCAGGTGTCACAGGCCAGCGGCAGAGCGCATGTTGTGGCCGCGAGACCGTGCTTGATCGTACGTCGCGTTGCGGCCGCAAGACCGTGCTTGATCGTACGTCGCATTGTGGCCGCGAGACGTGCTTGATCGTACGTCGCGTTGCGGCCGCGAGACCGTGCTTGATCGTACGTCGCGTTGCGGCCGCGAGACGTGCTTGATCGTACGTCGCGTTTAGACGGGGGAGGCCTTGCCTGGGTTCGATTCTTTTAGCGGGGTTTTTAACTTCTGTAGCAAGACGGTACGACCCTGTGGTATATGATGGCGTGACCTTTAACCTGACCCCCAAAGCCTTAGGTCATATTCCAGGCCATCGTTCTTGGGGACACGCACCGTCGTGCTGAAGGGGCGTACCACGTGCTCAAGGGACGTACCGTCGCGCTCATTGGTCGTACCGTCGTGCTCAAGGGTCGTGCCGTCGTGCTCAAGGGACGTACCGTCGCGCTCATTGGTCGCACCGTCGTGCTCGAGTCGTGCCGTCGTGCTTAAGGGTCGTACCGTCGTGCTCAAGAGTCGTGCCGTCGTGCTTAAGGGGTAGAGATAACCCTTTCAGAAGATAATTATCCCCGACACTGAGGCAGTCATGTGTAGGTGTTGCCTGTGACTAGGAAAGCCGACACCGTCTGGTGTGGTGTGGTGTGGTGTGGTGTGGTGTGTGTGGTGTGGTGTGGTGTGGTGTTCTGTGGTGTGTGTGGTGTGTGTGTGGTGTGGTATGGTGTGGTGTTGTGTGGTGTGGTGTGGTATGTGTGGTGTGGTGTGGTGTGGTGTGGGGGATGGTATGGTCTCTGTTGTTGACGTGTGCGGGGGAAGGTGGGAGATGTTGCTGCGTGGAGGAACCAGGAGTCGGCAGCGACGCCAGGTTGATGTAGCAGGCAAGTTGATGAAACGACAATATCCAATCACAGGGGAGAGAGAGAGAGAGAGAGAGAGAGAGAGAGAGAGAGAGAGAGAGAGAGAGAGAGAGAGAGAGAGACGCAGATTCAGATGAAAGTCATTTACATACGGTTTTAAATGCATGTTGTGTGCACGTACGTTGGTTTGGGCAAAAGAGTAAAGGAAGGAGTTATCATTTAGGGACACACACACATACACACACACACACACACACACACACACACACACACACACACACGACCTTAAGTTTGACAATGACAAATAATGTGTTTGAAGACATGACTGATGTTGATCAGGCGTATGTATGAAAAGGGTATGGGTTGGTAGCTTGCCTACTTGCAGGTACCTGGTATGGTGGACCAGTATGTCCCCCGCCTGGAGTGGCCACATTGACCTCCTGGTGTGTGTGAGGGGGTCAGGAGTGTGGGCGGAGGGCGCGTGGAGGGATTAATTTCTTGAGTGTGATCTCTTTCTCTCTCAAGGATCAAGTCCGGGGAATGTAATGTTCTGTTCTTCATTGTGCGATGTTTTACGTCTTTTCAAAGATGTCCAGTGACACGCAGAATGTTAACCAGAATGCCGTTAAGAGGGTTGGTAAGAGAGAGAGAGAGAGAGAGAGAGAGAGAGAGAGAGAGAGAGAGAGAGAGAGAGAGAGAGAGAGAGAAGCGTCGCCACAGAGAAGTAGTAAGGTTTTCAAATCTTCTTGTTTACCCTCGGGGACATGCACTCATTATTGAGTGGACATTTTTGATGATGTGCATATTCATTGTCTCACACACACACACACACACACACACACACACACACACACACACACACACACACACACACACACACACACACGTGCGCGCGCGCGCGCGCGCCCTAGGGCTCTTAGTATTATAAGAAATGTGTTTTTTCCAGACATTATAAGACGTTAGTGTGAGGATTTGTCGTTGCCTCGACCCGCTGAAGATCCGGGTGTCTGCAGGTCGCGTTGTGTTGTGGCCGTCTCTCCTGTGTGATTGTTGGCTGCAAGGGAGGGTTGTGGGAGGTTGGAGGCTCCGGGGAGGGGTTTGTTGGAGGGTTGTGGGAGGTTGGAGGCTCCGGGGAGGGGTTTGTTGGAGGGTTGTGGGAGGATGGAGGCTCCGGGCAGAGGTTTGTTGGAGGGTTGTGGGAGGATGGAGGCTCCGGGCAGAGGTTTGTTGGAGGGTTGTGGAAGCAACTTTAGAGTATGTTGGAAGGTTGTGGAGGTTGCGATCAACAAGAGAAAGTCAAAAACAAAATAGAAGAAAAATTATAAGTTTTGTTACCCAGTCTCGGGCACAGCTCAGGTCCCCCCCCATGATGGCTCATTTAAAGGGCTAACGTAAACATTGTTGCTAGATGTCACTGGCCAGGGAGGACACCTTCTCCCCCCCAGTATTAAATCAGTCGCATCTCCTCGACTCTACATCAGGATTACCGACCATCTGGTCTCCTCCCCCGCCCAAGGAAAACAAATATAAAAGCAAAAAAAAAAAAGAACCCCCCCCCCCCCCCCGCACGATGCTCAGCTGGGGTGTGCGGGGCTAGAAGGCATTAACGTGCGCCTGTCGCTAAGGTCGTGATTCCCGTGTGGTGGGAACAGTGGGGGCCCGTTCGACCTTCGCTGCCAGTGTGGTGGTGGGGTGGGGGAGGGAGGGTTGCGGGGTGGGTGGGAGGGTGGGTGAGGAGGAGGAGGAGGAGGGATGGTGGGTGTTGGTTAGGTTAGGTTAGCACTGTGTTGCCTGCCACACGGGTATATAGGACCCCCGGAATGAGCGAGAGGGAGGGTGGCTGCTACCTGTTGCCAAGTGTTACATGACTGTCCATAGTGTTGTGTTGCTAACACCGGATCAGATACTGTACGGAGGGGGGGAGGGTGGTGCCTAGTTCTAATGTACGGGGGGGAGGGTGCCTAGTTCTAATGTACGGGGAGAGGGTGGTGCCTAGTTCTAATGTACGGGGAGAGGGTGCCTAGTTCTAATGTACGGGGGGGAGGGTGCCTAGTTCTAATGTACGGGGGGGAGGGTGCCTAGTTCTAATGTACGGGGAGAGGGTGCCTAGTTCTAATGTACGGGGGAGAGGGTGCCTAGTTCTAATGTACGGGGGGGAGGGTGCCTAGTTCTAATGTACGGGGGGGAGGGTGCCTAGTTGTAATGTACGGGGGGAGGGTGCCTAGTTCTAATGTACGGGGAGAGGGTGCCTAGTTCTAATGTACGGGGGGGAGGGTGCCTAGTTCTAATGTACGGGGGGAGGGTGCCTAGTTCTAATGTACGGGGAGAGGGTGCCTAGTTCTAATGTACGGGGGGGAGGGTGCCTAGTTCTAATGTACGGGGGGGAGGGTGCCTAGTTCTAATGTACGGGGAGAGGGTGCCTAGTTCTAATGTACGGGGGGAGGGTGCCTAGTTCTAATGTACGGGGGGGAGGGTGCCTAGTTCTAATGTACGGGGGGGAGGGTGCCTAGTTCTAATGTACGGGGGGGAGGGTGCCTAGTTCTAATGTACGGGGGGGAGGGTGCCTAGTTCTAATGTACGGGGGGAGGGTGCCTAGTTCTAATGTACGGGGAGAGGGTGCCTAGTTCTAATGTACGGGGGGGGGGGAGGGTGCCTAGTTCTAATGTACGGGGGGGGAGGGTGCCTAGTTCTACAGTACGGAGGGGGGGGGGGGGGTTGTACACACACACAGGGGTGCCCCATTCATGGTTCCTGGTCAGCAGTTCTAGGCCCATGTTACGCCACACTGGGGGGTCTGTACTTACCTTTTTTTCCCTTGGTGTTACTAAGGCTTCTCCCCCGCCCCGCCCCGCCCCGCCCCGCCCCGCCCACACACAGGGGGGGAGGGGGGGATGTTCTCGTGAAGGCTAATACTCGGGTCATTGCTCGGCCTCCCTGATCACCTGGCTCTTGTATACCTCTAACACGACCTGTGCTGAACATCTGGACCACGACAGTACGACCCTGGACCATAGCGACGCACGACCCTGGACCATAGCGACGCACGACCCTTGGGTAAAAGGTACGATCCTTGAACACGACGTTACGACCCTTGAGCACGACGGTACGACCCTTGAGGACGACGGTACGATCCTTGAGAACAAAGGTACGACCCTTGAGCACGACGGTACGACCCTTGAGCACGACGATACGACCCTTGAATACGATGGCACGACCCTTGAGGACAAAGGTACGAGCCTTGAGCACGACTTTGCGAGGGCAACGATACGAGCCATGAGCACGACTGTACGACCCACGAGCACAACGGTACGACCATTGAACACGAGTGTCGCACGACCCTTGGGTATGGATGGCCTTGGCTTTGGATAACCTGTTCCTCCGTGGTACAAGGGACCAGACCCCGTGTATACTGGTCACCACATGATCGTCCTCTCGTAGATTAATTCGTATCAAGCGGTAGTTTTTATAGTCGATTGTGATCATGTATTTCGTACCATATCCCTCCCCCAGCGAGTGGACCAACCCCAGCGAGTGATACACTGGTCTTCTCGCAACTCCATCTATTATAACACGTGTGGTCTAATAACACGTTGAAATCCCCCCTCCTCCTGTATCAGTCATATGCAACCCATACCTGGCTTAGGCTAGGGTGTGTGTGTGTGTGTGTGTGTGTGTGTGTGTGTGTGTGTAATGACATGGTACATATATACAAGGTTAAGAGACGGGACAGCACGAGTGTAAAACTCGCCACACAAATCATGTATCACTGTCGGACGTAGTTTGGACATTATTTTTATAGCCTTTCATATCGCTGTGTATTGTCGTTATGTCATACAGCCACAGAGGGACCTGCCACCGTAAGGCCAAAGATAGTGTAAGTCATTTAAGTCAGTGTGTAAGTCATTCATACCAGTGTTCTCACACGATATAACAGTTTGTTTGTTTGCTCATATTTTCATGATGGTAGAACGCACCTTCCATCCATCTCCAGGCTGTCTACACCCATGGCCCTCACATCTACCCCACCTACTTCCTCAGTTCTACAAGTGGCACGGTTATGAAGACGGGCTGAGTCCTCCATTGCGTTAACGTAATGTGATTTGCGTATGTTTTTTCGCGGGCAAGGAGCGAATGCGTCGGCGTAATGCGTCACCCGTCCACTTCCACGCACGACGCCTGTACGCCGACCCCGTTTCCCTCATTAGCGAGGTAGTGTTAAGAACAGAGGACTGAATCTTTTGAGGGAATATCCTCACTTGGCCCCCTCCTCTGTTCGTTTCTTTAGGAAAGCTAAAAACGAGAGGGGAGGATTTCCAGACCCCCCGCTCCCTCCCCTTTTAGTCGCCTTCTACGACACGCAGGGAATACGTGGGAAGTATTCTTTCTCTCCAATATACATATATATCATGAGCAGTTTAAGCAGTCATTACCACTGTCATCACCATTAGCTAGGTGGGGAGATCATAGCATCGTAACGAACCTCAGGTAAGCCTAGTCAACCTCAGGTAAGCCTAGTCGACCTCAGGTAAGTCTAGTCAACCTCAGGTAAGTCTAGTCAACCTCAGGTAAGTCTAGTCAACCTCAGGTAAGCCTAGTCGACCTCAGGTAAGTCTAGTCAACCTCAGGTAAGTCTAGTCAACCTCAGGTAAGCCTAGTCAACCTCAGGTAAGCCTAGTCGACCTCAGGTAAGTCTAGTCAACCTTAGGCAAGCCTAGTCAACCTCAGGGAAGACTAGTCAACCTCAGGTAAGCCTAGTCAACCTCAGGTAACCCTAGACAACCTCAGGTAAGCGTAGTCAACCTCAGGTAAGCGTAGCATGTTCCGGAAGCTGCTGGACAGCGGCGCGGCGCGGCGCGCGCACTGCTGGCGTTCCTAGCGACTCTGGTAGTGGCCGAGCACCGCACGCCCGCGTGGGCGTGCGGTGCTCCTTATCCTTCATGGGTGAGTGGTGATTGAGGGTCGGTTGACGGGGTGGTTGGGTGTGGGGAGCCTGGTGGTGGCGGTGGGGAGGTAAGCTACGCCGGGGTGGTGCGCGGCGTTGCCAGCAGCTCCCCCTCGTACCTGGTATTTCCTGCTGGCGTAGCGGGGAAAGGAGGCGATCCTGTGTAACATGTGCTTGTGTGGTGCTCCTGCCGTGCCTCGTGTGTGGTGGCGGGACTGAACACTCTCTCTCTCTCTCTCTCTCTCTCTCTCTCTCTCTCTCTCTCTCTCTCTCTCTCTCTCTCTCTCTCTCTCTCTCTTTCTCTCTGATTTGGTTCTCCCGGGGGGGGGGAGAGTTAGCTTTAGAAATTAAAAAAGAAAATAAAAGTTGTGATTTCGCTGGTTCCCACAACCCGGGATTTTGTTTTTTGCCTTTTTTTTTTTTTTCTCAATGAAGCATAAACGCCTGCTCCTCACAACGGCTGACGCGCCGGCCACAACTTCAGCTCAGGAGAGGGAGAGGAAAAAAAAATGGAAGATAATAGTTATTGTTCTCGAGTCGTGTGACGTGAGTTTACCCTCCCCCCCCCCCCCCCCCCCCCCCCGCCCGCCCGCCCGCCAGGGTATCGAAGCCTGGAGGAAGCACTGGGTAGAGCAGGCAGGTCGAGGGGGGGATGATGTCGCTAGCGATGTAAGTAAAGCGTCAGGTTGATGACGACTCGAGGCGATGATCGACCCGCTTATCTGGTCGTGCACGTCGACCAGGTCCAGCAGGTGCCGCGTATTGCCACCCACCCACCGCCCCGCGCCCCAACCCCACTAGGGCAGCGCGTGTTTCCCCACAATCATTCATCAGTTCTCCTCGTACGTGGTAATCGCCGTAGATATGTCCGTCAGCCGTTAGTTAGGGCGGATGTTCGCTGGCTGAAGTGGACGCCAGGTGTGTGTGTGTGTGTGTGTGTGTGTGTGTGTGTGTGTGTTGAATGGTCGGGGTCAGGGTTCCCGTGCTCGTGTAAACCAGCTCTCGCCGCTACATTAGTAATGATGGCGGGTGTGGCTGTAGTGGTGGTGTGGGGCAGCGGCAGGACGAGGAGGAGATGCGCCCGCTGCTGACTCCGTGTTCCCTCACGTAGGGGAACCTGCGACATGTTGTGGACAACTGCCAGGTGTGTGTGTGTGTGTGTGTGTGTGTGTGTGTGTGTGTGTGACGAGATCAGGCGGTGGTTGGTGGTGGTTAAGAGGTGATGATAATGTTGTCGTGGTCAGTAGTTAACACGACCGACATTGAAGTAGCGTGTGCGATCCTGAGTGTGGGTGGGAGCATGACCGGGGTCGCCCTGGTCCACCTGGCCTTATCAGCCCCACAGTACACCCGGGCTAACCTCAGGGCTTCCAGGGTGGTAATACAGGAAGCTCACTCATGTTGAGCGCAGCTCGACTGACTGCCGGGTAGGAAGGCCCATCCTGGCCACCCGAAACCAAGAGTTCGTCGCTACCTCGCAAACGCGGGAGACAGCGACAAAGTATAAAAAAAAAAAAAAAAAAAAAAAAAATATATATATATATATATATATATATATATATATATATATATATATTTGAGAGAGAGAGAGAGAGAGAGAGAGAGAGAGAGAGAGAGAGAGAGAGAGAGAGAGAGAGAGAGACTCATGGCTTACATTCTGACCGACACACAAATGTTTGCGGGACAGACGAGCGACCAGTGGTGTGTGTCATGTCGTCCATCATTCATTCATCCGGTCAGAGCCAGGTTTAGTTACCCGTGCTTCTCGTCGACCAGAGTAATGCCGCCGGGTTAATCCGGTAGTTCAGCCAGAGGGAGGGACATACCTGGTGGTGGGAGGCAGGTGGCTGGACCCAGGAGGAGGAGGAGGGGGTTGTGCGATGCGTTCCGACCGCTGGACCAGAGGCCGGCCAGTTGCGACCCGTGTGAGGCCAGAGTTTCCCAACACTGATATATATATATATATATATATATATATATATATATATATATATATATATATATATATATATATATATATATATATATATATAGTATCTAGTTATTAAGCCCTGGTCTCACACTAACGACGAACGATAACATCTTATTTTCGTAAGGAGACGAGGCAAGTTTCCCGGTGTCTGTTTATCAGGTTATGAAATATGAAGGATTTGTTGATTTATTGATTGATACATTTAGGAGATTTAAGAATTGATATATAACTGAGATATTGATTTGTACTTATGTATTGCATCGTTACTTTGGTAAGTATTTTCTTATTTCATTCGAGCGCTCTGCTGTGCTCACTTAAGACTGAGATGGTACCACACGTGTGCCTCATAGTGGAGAGCGTTGCCAGAGACGTGGCTCACACCACCACCACCACCACCACGCGCTGGGCTGCACCGTGGCTGCAGGCCTATGGTTAGTGAGGGTTGGGTTGGTTCCCTACCCCGGGATGGGGAGAAAGGGTCATGGGGAGGAGGGTGAAGTAATGGGTTACCTGTTTTTCACCCGCGTTGCGTCCTACGCTGGTCTGTTACAAGTAAGATTCCACTCTCTCTCTCTCTCTCTCTCTCTCTCTCTCTCTCTCTCTCTCTCTCTCTCTCTCTCTCTCTCTCCCCCCCCGGGATGAGAGGGGTGGTGCCCCCATAATGTAACGGGGTACCGTCCCCCCCCTCCGCTCCCCTCCCCACCGCCAGCCAGTCCACGTGACCCACCATCAATCACATCGTTGTGTTGTTAGGGGTGTGGTGCTGGTTAACAACCCCCCCCCCCCCTACTCCCCGCCCCCATCCGACGGTCACGAGCTCTGACCCGGCTGTTAAGGGTCAGGTCAGAGCCCCGGGGTGTCACCATGCTGTGGGTGATGATGACCTCATTATGTACCACGACGACCTGGGATGGTTGTTACTGTCAGGTCTGTCCTGGCTGAGGAGGTGGATGGGGGGGTGGGGGGTGGATGATGACATTCGTCGTATGACCGGATGACCTGGAGTCCACCTGGGGTTGGGGGAGGGGGGGGGGGGGTCTTCAGGTCTTTCGACCCTCCGCGGAGCGTCAGGTCAGGTGCGAGACCAGCTTCCCCTGCAGATGGTGCTGAGGAAGCTTGAACGATGATTAACCACAGCTGGTTACTCTGGGAGGGTCGGTGTTTGGGGGGGGGATGTGGTGGTCTCCGTTGGTAGGATCCTGAAGGAGGAGGAGGAGGAGTGGGGGATCCTGCCGTAGGAATGTACATCCTGGACGGTGTGGTGTGTTGGCTTCAGTCATGGAGGGCTGCGTCACCCAGCCTCACAGGCGGGTAAGGCCACGTCGTCTGCCCACACCACCTGGCGTTATCCCTCCACCTCACCCCCCTCCTTGCTAAGTATCTCAAGCTTGAACGTCATTCCCGTCGTCCCCCCCTGACCTCAGTCTCCAAGCTTGAGAGTCAGCTCCGGATGCGTCAAGCTGTGTAAGCTTGAGACTGTTTTCCTGTTTATGATGTAAACTGAAAGTTTTTTTTTTTTCCTCTGGCGTCTGTGTCATCTCTAAGGACCCTATACAGAGGTTAAGCTTGAGGAATCTTCTGTATACTTAAGCTTGAGGTGTCCTCTCTATATAAGTGTAAGCTTGAGGGTTGGTGGATGGGTGGGTGGAGGGGGGTCCGCCAGAAGCACCAGCTTCAGAGGTTCGTCTGCATTTCGGTGGATCTGTCAACAGCTGGCTCCATCGTGCATCGCACCTCCGTCTCTTAAAAAAAAAAAAGACTTGCCTCGTTTTTCATCTGTTCTTATATATATTTTTTGTGTAGCCTTTTTAATATATTTCATTTGAGTCTTTCTGTGTCGCGCTCAGGACCTCCGTCCGACTTAGAGGAAGAAGAAGCCTTTGGCAAATAGAGAGAGAGAGAGAGAGAGAGAGAGAGAGAGAGAGAGAGAGAGAGAGAGAGAGAGAGAGAGAGAGAGTCTTGCAGTTGTGTAAACATCGAGGCTTGGCCCGAGAGTGCTGTCGTATGCACATAATTCCCTCGTGATGAAATGGCCACCGTGGCAGGTTTTTTTTTGTTTTTTTTCCCTCTTTGTTCTTGTCGCTGGCACGACACATGTCACTGCCACCTGGCATAGCGAAGCCGCCGCCCCCATGACCGTTCATGACGGGTTAACGATCAAGGCAAGTGTGGGTCGCCCAGGCTTGAGCCTGCAGTGTGGCCCAGCTGGGTCGATAAATGCGGTGCCACAGGTTCCGGCACATGGCTCGCCCGACTGTATTGGTGTGTGTGTGTGTGTGTGTGTGTGTGTGTGTGTGTGTGTGTGTGTGTGTATGTATGTATGTGTGTTTAGCTCTGTCTTGCCTCAGACGCTGTGTGTGAAATAACCAATCTCCCGTGTAACGAATCCGGGACGTGAGGTTTGTATGGCGTGGGTGTTTGATTACTGTGCGATTATGTGATTACTAGTGATTACTCTATGGTTACTAGTGATTACTGTTTGTGATTACTAGTGATTACTGTTTTCTCGTGATTTTATACGTACATCATGACTGCGTGTGATGTATACTATACATACGTATCCCGTATGCGCCAGTGTGTGTGTGTGTGTGTGTGTGTGTGTGTGTGTGTGTGTGTGTGTGTGTGTGTGTGTGAGTATCCATGCCCCTACCCCCTTTATCTCCGTTTTCCTTCACCCCCGCCGTCACCCCCCCTCTCTCCCCAAAACCCCTTTCCTCCCCCCCAACTCTCCCTCTCTCTCTCTCCCCACCCGCATCCCCTCAACACCTGATACGAGCGCACAATGCCTCGACCCGCCTTCCGGACAAATGGTCCTTGTGTTGTGTGGTTTTGGTATGTGTCCAGCCCGCCTGCAGTAGTTAGTGGGGGGGGGGGGGGTAGGGGTTGGAGGGTGGGTTGTATATAGTAGCCTCCCCCCCACCTCCACCACCTCCACCTCCTCCTCGTCTATCACGGCTCGTGTGGGGAGGCTGGATAGCTTCCTCCCGCTTTGGCTATAACTCCCCGTGTGAAGCAGGTGGGTCCATTGCGAAGTCTTTGCGGGTCTTCACCTTCCAGATAACCCGGGCTGGGCCCAGGCTGTGCTGTTGGATAGGGTCGGTGGTCGACCAGGCTGCTTGGTTAGGTCGTTGGTCGACCAGGTTGCTTGGTTAGGTCGTTGGTCGACCAAGGTGTTGGGTTGGGTGGTTGGTGGAGCAAGGTGTTGGGTTGGGTGGTTGGTGGAGCAAGGTGTTGGAAGCCGCAGCCAGACTGAGGCAGGCCCCCAGAGCCTGGCTGGTGTGGTACACTTTGTAGGTAGTTGTCTACCGTGCAGCATCCCAGGCTGTTTCTCACGGTAGATGGCGGCCAGGAGGTGTTGAAGAGTCTTGGGCCCCGCCCGCAGGTTTAAGGTCTTCTCTCATCTTGTGTGCCGACGTCGCATCTTTGGATTTCAGAGATGGTATTTTACACAGCCTTCCATGACGGTCGTGCCACATTGTGTTTCTCAGCGTTGTAAGTTGGGGACCCATCTGAGATTTTCCAGATACAAAGATGAGGAACAGGAGGTTGCAAGTCCACGATCTTGGGTGGAGTGAGTTTCTTGTTGTGGAGGTACTGGAGATGTTGGCATGGTTTACAACTTCGAGTTGTGATCTCAGTGACGACCATTTGTATGTCCATCTCCCAGTCGTCCCAGTTATTCTCAGCTCTCAGCATATTACGTGCTGTGACATCATGGTCACGCTTGCATAATGCTTTTACTCAGTGTGTGTCAATCACGTCATCATCATCTTTGTGTTGCCGAGCTTCAACAGTGCCATCGTAATGGTCCAGCAACTGAGAGAGAGAGAGAGAGAGAGAGAGAGAGAGAGAGAGAGAGAGAGAGAGAGAGAGAGAGAGAGAGAGAGAGAGAGAGAGGCAGGCAGGCAGGATGGATCTTCGTCCCGCCCTGTAATCATATCGTCCTGAGTTATGTACATTGTTCATACCCTCAGCTGGCCTCACAGGACGCTTGCCAACATCGTAATGACTTTCACGGGTCCTGGGGTCTGGCTGGGGGCTGAGTGCTCGGGCGTGGTATCAGTAGCTCTCTGGCCATCTTGTGTTGAGGTGGTGGTGACATGTGTACACTCTGCGGGTATAAGAGTTCAGGAAAAGTTTGTTGGGTTCCTGTATTTTCTCTTGTGGTTCTTGTTGACTACCGATTCATATTACCTTCCCAGAGTCTGGTTCCTCTATTGGTAGTCGTCTGTAAAGATGCCTTGTGTCTTGGGGTTGGCTGGCCAGTGGAGTTTATGGTTCGGGATTTACGTTATGCGCGTGAGTACGAAAATACTTCGTGTTGATTCTTATTTGATGTATGACATATTCCTGTGTTACGTGTGACATTTTCCCCTGATGGCCCATGTCTGATGATTCACATGGTGGGGTTTTCTGTCCTTTGCTGGATGTGTTATGGATTCTTTAGGTCTGCAGTTCTTTTTCGCTTCGTGTCAAGTGTTGGTGTTGTTCGTTCTAACGCCACACCTCTCGTGGTTTCCTCCTCTCGCTGGTGTGGTGTATGTCTCCTGCGTGTGTGGAGCACCAGAGTGGTCATGTTATATACACATTCCTCCTCTGGTTTACCACTCAGTAGGGTTTACCGTCGTGTCTCAGGCATCTCATTGATCACATCATCCCACTTGATCCGTCTACTGTTCAAGCTGAAATGCCTGTAAACACCTGCTGAAATGGCTGTAAACACCTGCTGAAATGACTGTAAACACCTGCTGAATGTTTCGTATGTTCTCACTAGGCGGTTTAGCGTCCAAGCTTGGGTATTATATGAGGTTATAGATATAACTAGGAAGATTATATAGGCCCCGGCTTGCCTTTATTGTGGGTTATATAGCTTTGGACCTGCTTATGATAACGAGTAAGACTATGTAACTCTCGCCTGCCTATGGTAACTCGTACGACTATATATTCCCCCGGCTTACCTATGATAACTTTTGCACCAAGATCATTTCTTACTATCAGCGATTGTTAGATAAGGGAATTCACTACGGCTTTCGTAGTGAATTCTTTGATAGATTCATTCATTTCTTTCATGCGTTATGAAAGCCTTGTTGTATATAACGTTCCCGGGCCGTGTTTGCATGTGCTTGTTTGCTTCCGTTGTTTGCAGCTCTCTGACCCTTAACGACCGAACCGGCCAACAGCCTGGCAAAACCACCCGTCGTCAGCCTAACCACAAAAACACTTTGAATAAAGAAATTACTTGTCCTCATCAGACTGAATGTGCCTGTCGCTACGCGGGCTGGACCCGTCCAGCCTGGGGAAGGCGAAGATGAAGGTCGCGATGAAAGAAGAGAAAATGAAAGCATGGAAGCGAAGTGAAAGATGGTAAGGTATCCACACGTTCGCTGGTCAGGGTCTTACCTGAGAGAGACAGGTCCTGGCCTGACCTGGGTCACAGGTCCTGGCCTGACCTGGGCCACAGGTCCGGGCCTGACCTGGGACCAAGCATGGCTGTGTGGTGTAGAGTGTTAAGGGTATGATGGTCCCGATCGTTGTCCCAGCGAAGGGGCATAGGACAGTGGGGGTCACTGTAGCCCCGCTGGGCGGGCGGGGCAGGCAGGGTCGGCGCCCCGCGGGTCTGAACATTCCCCACAGATTCTTCACAAGACTGTATTTTTAACTCCATCTGAGCCGCCGTGCGGTACACACCCTCCCTCCCTCCCTCCCTCCACACACTGCCTAACGCCCTTCTCCCTCCCCCCCCTCACCCTACCCCACTTGTCCTCTCTCCTTCTATATAGATATAGGGAGTGAGAGCGTGGGGAGGAGTCTTTCTTTACTGTCTTCTTTTCATCTATGTAGATTAGGAACATAGGATTTACTCTTCTCCATCACACTTGTTTCCCTCCTGCCCCTCCATCACCATACATGGCCCCCTGCTTCCATCACCATACACGAGCGTATCATAAAGTGAATTGTTTACAAATTTAATCAACAATAAAGTTATCTAATTTGTACTGACCTTCAATAATATTAGGATTATAATTCTTTGTGTATTTAATAGTAGAAGGTTCAATGATATTTCTCGTGGTACTGGAGTTAGAGTTAATAACTGAGATGGCATTACTCCAGTCAATACAATGATCTTATCATAGTTTTTTAACAGTATTCATACATATATAATACATTCCTCAACTGGAGTACATTACCTCTGGTCATCATCTTCTAAGGGCATTTAATTTCGTAGACTCTCTCTCTCTCTCTCTCTCTCTCTCTCTCTCTCTCTCTCTCTCTCTCTCTCTCTCTCTCTCTCTCTCTGCTTTCCTGGAAGACTGGACTGGCGGGTTGAGTCAAGTTTAGCGACTACAGCTGTAGTGTTGCGGGCGGGCGAGGGCTGGGCAAGGTAATTTCTCATTCAAATGCTCTTTGTTCTGTTGTGAGGCCGGAGGACTGGTTCGGGTGGCTCAGCAGTGATTGGTGGTGAGGTTCAGTGACAGTGGCAGTGACGAGTGCTTGGGCCAGAACGAGGGCTAACAGAGCAGTGACGTCTACTTTGGTGATTACAGGCAGTCTGGCAGTGATGTATAGTTTTGTATCGGTGCTACAGGCAGTCTGGCAGTGAGATATGGCTTCGCTGTGAGAAATGGTCGCCCTTAATACAGTTTCACCTGACAGTGTCTTGCGAGCTGACGAACGACACGGCTGGTGAAGTTTGCGGGGGACGAAATTTAGTTTGACTGCAGTGAACAGTTCGGCAGTGAACGATAGTCTGGCACGGGACACACACACACACACACACACACACACACACACACACACGTATGAGGCGAGGTGTCGGCACAGGTGTTGTTTAGCTCTGTCTTGACTTGGATGGCACTGTTCCCTCCGTGCTTGGTGGTCGGGTGCTCGCCTCCCACCAGGTGACTGATGTGTTCGGGCCAGGTAGGTGTGGCGGTGAGGTTGACGACGTGGGGTTGTGTGGCACCAACGTGTCCCTCTCGGATTTATATTGTCGTGTGTCTTCTGCGTGTCGTGCTGCCGCTTGCCCGGCCGGTCTTCGTGTGTCGTGTCGGGAGGAGGAGGAGGAGGAGGAGGGCGACGACGACAGGTCGTCTGTACAGCCACGAGTGCTCCACGACGGACGTGCAGGTCGTGTGTACAGATGTTGGGGAGAGGGACGAGGGGGACGTGTCCGTGGTGTACGTTGCGGCGAGTGGTCAGTAGGGAGGGGGGTCGTGAGTCGTCCCTCTGGTAGTCGTACTTGCTAGTTAAGCCATCTACATCTTCTTGTATGGGTAGCTGGCCTGTCGCACCTTATGTTACCTAGATGGAAATATTGGCGAGGTGCCCCCATCACCTTGCTTATCTAGATGGCAGTCCAGGCTCCATCATGTATGAGGGAGGGGTCGAGTGTTGATGCTCTGTCGTCCGCCATCGTCGTCTTGCTGGTACCGAGGGGGTTCACATGTACCTGATGCCTCACACACCATGACCGCCACGAAGGAAGGATCCCTCACTGTCCTGGAAGCGGTTCAGGTACACGACTCTCTGAAAGGCCAGGGTCAGGTCTCAGAGTGAGCAGTAAGGCTCCGTACTTTGACATCGACCGTGGAGAGGCGTCGTGGTAGCCCTCATATATTTGTTTCCCCCCCTCACCAAGCGACGTAGTCTGCCTCATGCTGGGTGTGGCTGGGTTGGGAAGGGTGGCGGCCTCTGGCTGTGATCAAGGGAGAGATCTAGAACTGGTAAACCCAGCAACGTGACCTGGGCCTCACCATCGTCATACTGGCCTGGGTGATAGAAGACTCCCATGTCTTAACCCACTGGTACAGTGCCACGCCTCGGTGCCCCGCAGCCCCATCCGTGCTAAGCGGCCATACAGGTAGAAGAGCTTGATGCAGGTGAAGGGTTTGCAGGAGCATGGTAGGGACATTGTCCTGCATGTGGGAGAGAAGGGTAAGCACCTTTGGGGCTACTGTCGTCTCATTGGTTGTGTACAAGACTCGTTAACTCTCCCCCCCCCCACTCCCATGATTAGTAATACCCACCCACTGTGTATACTCTGTAGCCACCCTTATTAACACCTCCCACTGTATATACTTAACCACTGTTTATGTATCCTAAAAGAACACCACTTAAGAATAAGTTCAGTGCATGGTGATGACAATGGACCGGGATGACTGGTTTTCCCATCCAGTTCCCAGTGGAACAGGATGTGTCACACTAGACCCACCGTGCATTGTTCCAGTGTAATAATGAACCGGGCGTGAACCCATTCACCACAGTGTATAGGGTGCTGTGTGGTACACCGTTGTACAATGTACAAACTACTGTAAGTCAGGAGTACAGAAAAATGCTGCACACCCAGTGTTCCTCTCTCCCGATCATATATCGTCCAGAAGGATTCTTGCAACACCTCCCAGTTCATCAGCAGACACTGGTATAAGGACAAACATGAGTAGCAGTTTCTGTTCCAGACACTGGGGAACTAATTTGAGCCAGAGAGGCCCGGATGACCTGCAATTGTTGCCAGCATGCGCTAAGTTCACACCACACGCGAGAGAAGGAGACGGCACGTGGAATAAGAGTCCCTCTACAGGTGCAGTGTGTGTGTGTGTGTGTGTGTGTGTGTGTGTGTGTGTGTGTGTGTGTGTGTGTGTGTGTGTGTGTGCTGCACCTCCTCAAATGCCCTCGACCCTCTTCGCAAAGAAAGACAAACTTGACAAGGAAAATAGAAGAGATTGTCGCCTCGCCTCGCCTCGAAAAAGAAGGAAAAGATATACATGACAGAAGATTCGGGAGGGAGGGAGGGCAGAGGGCTATTTTGGACGGACATAAAATCTGGGAATATCTTTACACCCCCCGACCCCAAATGAAAATAAAACCTGCCCCTCCGTGTGTGTGTGTGAATCTTGTATACGTAATTCTTTGCAAGATGGAGATGCGTCCTCCCTGTGCTGGAGGGAACAGCCAAGTGCCTCCAGTCAGGAGCAGCTGGAGCAGGTGTTTGGTTAACCAGCCACAAGAGGGAGATGAACTCTCCTCCCAGCGAAGGCTCATACCTCACCTCCTTCATTACCACAGCCACTGAAGGCTTCGGGAAAAAGGGTTTATCAGGTGCGCCATTACATTCTGCCGAAGAGAGAGGGGGTTCCTGGAACCCTGGGGGTCATCCTGGAAATGCAAGGTAAATACCGTCAGCGATGAACGTCTTCTTCAGCAAAGGCGCCTGGAAAGTTTGGAAGCGCCTCCATGTGTACGTCTGGTGGTAGAGGGAAGATAGCATAATGGAAAAATCAATAGACACTTTTCATTAAGTCGTGTAAGTAAACATTGGCCTGAATCACGTGGGTTGCACAGCAACCTGGACTTCGCGTTTTCTCTGGAAGAAAACGGCATACTGGATTTAATCCCTCGGATGGGATTTTAGAGGAAATTGTCGGTAAGCAGAGCGCCGCCATGATGTACACGGACTTTGCAGAGCATTTTTGGCAGCTATGATCTAGGAGTCGCAACGTGCAAGGTAAATATGGATAGGAAATAACTCTCTTAAAGTATAACTGTGGACCGGCTAGGGGCCCAGTGTGTGTGTGTGTATGTGTGTGTGTGTGTGTATGTGTGTGTGTGTTTACGCAAATAGTCAACTACACTAAGATCTAGAACTACAGCTGGAAGGTGACTCGTCCAGGGCTTCAGCTGGAAGGTGACTCGTCCAGGGCTTCAGCTGGAAGGTGACTCGTCCAGGGCTTCAGCTGGAAGGTGCCTCGTCCAGAGCTTCAGCTGGAAGGTGCCTCGTCCAGGGCTACAGCTGGAAGGTGACTCGTCCAGGGCTTCAGCTGGAAGGTGCCTTGTCCAGAGCTTCAGCTGGAAGGTGCCTCGTCCAGGGCTACAGCTGGAAGGTGACTCGTCCAGGGCTTCAGCTGGAAGGTGACTCGTCCAGGGCTTCAGCTGGAAGGTGCCTCATCCAGGGCTTCAGCTGGAAGGTGCCTCGTCCAGGGCTTCAGCTGGAAGGTGACTCGTCCAGGGCTTGAGCTGGAAGGTGCCTCGTCCAGGGCTTCAGCTGGAAGGTGCTTCGTCCAGAGCTTCAGCTGGAAGGTGCCTCGTCCAGGGCTACAGCTGGAAGGTGACTCGTCCAGGGCTTCAGCTGGAAGGTGACTCGTCCAGGGCTTCAGCTGGAAGGTGACTCGTCCAGGGCTTGAGCTGGAAGGTGCCTCGTCCAGGGCTTCAGCTGGAAGGTGCCTCGTCCAGGGCTTCAGCTGGAAGGTGCCTCGTCCAGAGCTTCAGCTGGAAGGTGCCACGTTCCTGGAGGTTAGCCTATCCTTCCACGTCGCCTCTTTTTCATTCACGGACGCGTCGGGTGATGATGTGCTCCGCCGCCACACTCTCACGTCGCCACTTGTAGACGACGTTACAAACACCCGTCAGAGATGAGAAGGTTCTGGAAGGTTCTGGAAGGATGATGATGAACGCAGGGACTTTCATCTCACACGCAATCCATGTATTTCCAGTGACAACGGATGTCCATCCAGGGAATAGTCTCGATGCCAGAAGAATATGAGGATCTTCATTACTGTTACCTGGAGTATATAAGGCTCTTCATTACTGTTACCTGGAGTATATAAGGCTCTTCATTACTGTTACCTGGAGTATATAAGGCTCTTCATTACTGTTACCTGGAGTATATAAGGCTCTTCGTTACTGTTACCTGGAGTATATAAGGCTCTTCATTACTGTTACCTGGTGTATATAAGGCTCTTCGTTATTGATACTAGAGGTATAAGGCTCCTTAAGACGGATACCTGTTGTATAAGGCTGTTCGCTACGGATACCAGAAGTATAAGGAACCCAGGTCGGAGGAGACAGGTAGTGAGGCGTCGAAGATGCTGCGCCCTCTGAGCAGCCAGCCATCACCTCGGTGGGTGACCAGGAGGCGCAGCGCAGCGCAGCGGTGGAGGAGGAGGGGTCTTGAAGACCACCACCTCAGAACACCACCGAACCTGGAGGGCCTCACTTGTTGGCATGGCGGACCTAAAGACCTCGGGGTGACGAGATGGTCAAATTTCTCTCTCTCTCTCTCTCTCTCTCTCTCTCTCTCTCTCTCTCTCTCTCTCTCTCTCTCTCTCTCTCTCTCTCTCTCTCTCAGATGAGCAATAACAAGTAAATAACCCCTGGGACGGGAGGGCCTGGTCAAGCCTTTGTATATGCACACTCATCCCTCACTCTAGTTGACACTCGACCACACTCCCGAGTAGGACTCGAACCTCGAGGGGCCCCAGGGAGCCTGTCAACAGGATAAGAACTTAGTGGAGGAGGGAGACTGCGTCCTCCAGCCCACGCCACCACAGGGGACACATCCTCCAACCCACGCCACCACTGGGGACACTATCCAACCCACCCCACCACTGGGGTCACCCTCCAACCCACGTCACCACTGAGGAGACATCCTGCAACCCACGCCATCACTAGAGGGACATCCTTCAACCCACGCCACCACTGGAGGGACATCCTTTAGCCCACGCCACCACTGGAGGGACATCCTTCAACCCACGCCACCACTGGAGGGACATCCTTCAACCCACGCCACTATTGGGAGGGGAGGGGACATCCTTCAACCCACGCCACCACGGTGGCGACCCCAGCCTTGTACAGATGTCCAGTTAATAAATACAGTGGGCGATGTAAGGTTCTGCTCTCACAGTGGGAGTACTACACTGAGATTATTTAGCACAGTACACTGAGAGGGGCAGTACGCTAGATGAACCAGTACAGTAGCACATTGCACAGTACACTCACGAAGCACATTACATAGGGAAGGGCAGAAGGGCCTGACTGTATTACAGAGGAGCCAGTGTACGGCCGAGAGTGAAGGACGGAGCTGGGGGCATGGGAGCAAGGCAGTGCTAAAGTGTTTGTCGTAGAGGCTTAGACTTTAGTCCAGGGAGGGGGTAAGAGATCAAGGGTTGAGGGGCAGTGTTATATACAGGGCACGACCACCACCTGGTGAGGTGTGGAGGCCAGGACGCCCCAGCAGAGGGGTGTGGAGGCCAGGTTGGGGGAGCGGTGCTAGGCGTAGACGGGTTAGCATGCGTACCGCCGCTGCCCGCATCCTAATTTGCAATCTGACCACTGTTGCCACCTCCCCAGGGAAGCCGCAGTCCTACACCCACCTCCTCTCCAAACTGCCCTCGAGAACAGTAAGCCGACCGACCCTTAGTTTCTCCCCTTAAGGGCAAGGCCTTCTGGTGCCCACTCGTAGCAACACCTCCAGGAATGTCTCAGGCGTGCCGTGTGATGACGTTGCTGCCGTGGGTGGTTGGGATCCGCATGTAATTACGCCCTGATGATATTTTCACCGTCGGTCGCGACCAAGGAACCGTTGGTTCTGTACGTCCCCAGCAGTAGTGCCAGATACAAGGGTTGGGCCGAGCCATACCTGCGGTGGGCGGGTGTGCTGAGTGAGGGCGGGCAGGGTGCAGCGGCCTACGAGTCTTGGTAACACTGTCCTTGCCTTCCCTCACAAGGGTGGATCAGGACAACCACCACACTGTATGGCTCCTACCACACACACACACACACACACACACACACACACACACACACACACACACACACACCGGACACTCAGGGCCCCTGGTGACCCTGCCTCTGGCGACGGGATGTTTCTCGGAGGCTGGCCGGGTTCCTGTCGGAGGGAGGGAGCGGGTGATGCGGCTCCTCCCCCCGGCATATGGTGGCGTGGGCGGAGGCCTGGGTGGTGATGTAAGGCAGAGAGGGAGGCCACCATCACACGGCCCGAGCTGTGTACAGAGGCAGCAGCAGCAGCAGCAGGTGTCACCGCTCTGGGATTCTTATCATACACGGGGACTGGAGGAGGAGGAGGAGTGAGTCTCGCCCGTGTATCCGGCAGTGCCGCCGTGGGCCTGTGCTCACTGATCCGTGTACCCCGTAAACCGAAGCCCACTCCTTGCGACCAGGGACGCACCGGGTCTAACCCTCGCCCGCGGGCCAGGGAGGGAGGGAGTTGGTGTTTTAAAATCCGTCCCGACCTTCTCGCATCCCTTCCCGGGGCCTCGCTCTCACAGTGCCACGGCTTCGCAGCTGGGGGATGGAACGGTGATAATAGATAAAGGGTCCTGACGTGGGCCGGAGGAAGGCCAGATATGGCTGGGGCAGGGAAAGGCAGGGCAGGGCGGGGCGGGGCGCTGGAGCGGAGCAAGGAGGTGGTGGTAGGTCTAGGTAGGGTCCGGGCGAGGAGGAGGAGGCCACTAGTGAAGTGGAGTACTTGAGGTGGCTCGTCCCACAGCTATATAAGGCCCCTCAGTCGTGACTGGTCCTGCCCTGCTCACCAGCCAGCCCGCCAGCCCGCCCCGTTGTCCTCCCCTCCTCACATACGCACACGCACGCTCCCCCGTACACACTACACTACACATACACGTGCACAGACGCCCCGCACACACATGTATACACAGAAAGACAACTTGGTACACCCATACAGTATAAACACGCTCATGGGTTTAGGGGCACACGTACACATATGAACAAAGTCTAACCCCCCCCCCCCCCCCCGAACTAGAGGTTTTCACTTGGATCCTGCCCGTGTGGACCCCTGGAGCCGACCTGCTCACGGATCCCCGGGCATTACGACTCGCCCACACGAACACCGCTCGGCTCTGGTAGTGTCGGGGGAGCGCGGGTATCACCCATCATCCCGGAAAATGAAATTGAAGCTAAGGACTTGTAAACGAAGCCGTGGCTGGCTGTGGTTATCTTCACCACCAGCGACGTGCTCTGGGTAACCGTCTGACCTACCTACCTACTTACCTACCTACATAACTACCTACCTACCTACATACATACATACATACATACATACATACATACATACATACATACATACATACATACTTACTTACTTACCTACCTACCTGTCTAACTACCTGTCTTCCTACCTACCTACCTACATACATACATACATACTTACCTACCTACAAATCTACTTACCTACTTTCCTACCTTCCTACCTACCTACATACCTACCTACCTACATACATACATACATACATACATACATACATACATACATACATACCTGTCTACCTACCTGTCTTCCTACCTCCCTCCCTACCTACCTACATACATACATACATACATACATACATACATACATACATACATACATACATACATACATATTTACCTACCTACATATCTACTTACCTACCTACCTACCTACATACCTACATACCTACATACCTACCTACCTACCTACCTACACATGTGAAGTCTGGGCCTCATGCCTACCCCAATCTTTCACTTTCTGTCTGGATGGAGGATAGTTTACTGCCTTTCTTTTTGTGGTGACTATAGCGTCGCCTATTCTGTCATCATCCGCACCCCAGCCAGCAAGACGGGACTGCGCCTTACAGACCTCATCTCTCCTGATAAAGAGATAAGACTCCCTGGTTCTTTTGGGGGGAAAAGGTCACAGACGTTTACGTTCCAAAAGACAGCCAGATTCTTTCGGTCGAATGTCAGGGACGTGATGTTATTGTCAGATGGTTGGGAGGGCATTGCTCAGCAGACTACTCTTATGAGATTAGTGACTCACAAGATGGGTCTTAATGGCTGCATAAAGGACAGGAGGTCGGTCGGCTCTGTGACCGGCCACTGAGCCAACAAATGGATGAGGATCTCTGCATTCACAGGATTTTATAAGGTCCTTTGATAAGGCACGGGGTACAGTAGCTTGCCAAGATGGCACCAAATGGTAGATTATTGGCTTGGATAAAAGGGCTTTGGGATAAGAGAGTGTCTTAGGCAAAGATGTGACAAAGTTCTTTCTTCCAAGGCCAGTACTCAGGCAGGATGGCCCTGAAACTGGCCACTCCACGAGGCCAGTACTCGAGAAAGATGGCCCTTGAAACTGGCCACTCCAGAAGGCCAGCAGGACTTAGGCAAGATGGCCCTGAAACTGGCCACGCCACCAGGCAGTCTTCAGTGTTTCCATGACTGCCACTACCAAGAGCAACGTCTTCCCTGAGACACATAGACAATGTTCGTCACGGAATTGTCACCCTCCTCATTCAGGCTACAACCTAACAACCTACAACCTACAACCTCCTCTCCCCCCGGGCCTCACCGTCCGAGTGTTGGCCAGTTGGCTTTTTAGAAGTGTTGCAAATGCCTGAACTCGATGCTATACACATGATCGAATGCTTGCTGATGACCGGATCAAGACGCTCGGGTTCTCTCTTCTTGGCTGAACTGGGAGGAAGGATGGTGGAGTGTGGGTGGGTGGGTGATAATGGCTGGTGCTGGTTGCTTGGTGACGTGGAGGGTGAATTGTTTGCCCCGGTGAGCCACTCTGTTTGTAGCCTCCTTGGTGCAGTTGTTGTTTGAGGAGGGGGCTTTGGAGGGAGGGGAGGTGAGGGAGGGGGTTAGATAGCGTCTTTATAGTGAGTCATTTACTCGTTCGTTTGTTGTTTGGTGCCTGAGGTATTCAGTGGTTGTTTATCGAGTTGCCGGAGCTGTGGTCGATGTCGTGAGTCCTTTGTGGACGTGGGAGGAGGCTTCATGTGTCGTTCTGGTTTGGGTTCACTTGTACGTTTTGTCGTGTAGCGGGGTTAGTGGTGAAGAGGTGTGTGTGTGTGTGTGTGTGTCGTGGTGCATAAGGTACTTTAGTCGTCTCGTATATGATGGTTACTTTGTTCGAAACTGAGCTCGACTTTACGACCCTTGAAGACGACCATGCGACCCTTGAGCACGACGGTACGACCCTTGAGTACGAATGGTCGACCCTTGAGCACGAATGGTCGACCCTTGAGCACGACGGTGTTACCCTTGAGCACGACGGTGCTACCCTTGAGCACGACGGCACGACCCTTGAGCACGACGGTACGACCCTTGAGCATGAAGGGGCGGCCCTTGGGTTATCATGGCTTGGCCTGTAGTCTTACCCCTAAGGGTCTGGTCAAAGGCCAGACTGTCGCACCGTTGGGCATAATGGTCGTCCCGTCGTAATCATGAGTCGTACCGTCGTTTTCTGTGGTCGCACTGACGTGCCCCTGGGACTCAACATCACCTCGAAGTTATTTCCCACTTCTGGTTTCGAACCCCCCGTAAGCTTGGTCTGTTGTGGCCAGGCTACGCTGATGGGCCCACAACCGCTGGAGCGAGTTGTGGTGTGCAGCAGACCAGATTCCTACGTGATCATTGTCTGGTATGCCTTTTGAAGGAACAGTTTTTCTGAATCTCTTTTTCCTTCTTAGAAATCCAGAGACCCGCATAGACCTCTGTGTGACATTTGCATGAGTTGGTGGTATTGATTAGAGAAAGAAATGGTCCCAGACGGGGTCTGGCGGGCAGAAGACTGGCCATTGTGTCCTGCGTCCATAATCCGAGATCCTTAACTCCTCTTCTTTTTTCTCGAAAGACTTCGAACCTTCTCTCTCTCTCTCTCTCTCTCTCTCTCTCTCTCTCTCTCTCTCTCTCTCTCTCTCTCTCTCTCTCTCTCTCTCTCTCCCGCCTCACGCTCTCTTTTAATATCACAGCCTTTCCTCCGCCGGGGTGGAGTGTGTGTGTGTGTGTGTGTGTTGGGTGTCCGGAAGCCCATATCTGGCCCACATGAGGTCACCCCACGGTTAGAGTGAAGAAAGACTTTGTGTTGTGTTTGTATCATTCTGAGAGAAACTCTCAGCGTTAGGACGAACTGGTGTCGTGGCTTCCTGTGTGTGTGTGTGTGTGTGTGTGTGTGTGTGTGTGTGTGTGTGTGTGTGTGTGTGTGTGTGTGATTCATGCCTGCGTGTTTCCTCCTCCTCCTGAAGAAGGAGGAGGAGGGTGCTTTTTTGTTTTTTGTTTGCGAGGGGGTGTTGGCCTTGTGTCGTTGCTCGTGATATTCCACGAGTGTGTGTTTGTGATACGATGTGATGATAGTTGATGAGGTTATAACCGGCCCTGTGAACAACCACCCCCACCCACCCGCCCCACGTTTTCTTTCTAACCAGTGTGCAAGTGGTCGTCGTGTGGCATCGGTTCTTCGGAGGTGTTGCTGGGTCACCTGGACCACCTCACATTGATTGTACCATCGCTCGTGGTGGTGGTGGTGTGTGTGTGTGTGTGGGTGCCGCACTCGACCTCCCTCCTCCCCAGTCGCTGGACAGCCCCACCAGCTGGGGATTACCATACTTCAGCCCTGTAATCCCACCCCCCCTCACTGTAATCCCCTCCCCTCTGCCGCCTTTTTTTCTTTTCATACCCGCGTTACGCTGCTGATTGGCCGCTCACTTTTCATTACCGTGGCACGATAGTTCTCATACCATGAGATGGTTAACTCCATACGCACATACATACATACGTATATACATCATAAATACATACATACATATATACATAATATATACATACATATATACATAATACATACATACATATATAATACTTACATACATATATATATATATATATATATATATATATATATATATATATATATATATATATATATATATATACATGATATATACATACATACATACATGTATACATATATAGTAGGTCCGATGGTAGTCCAACGTTTTTGGTTGGTTGGTTCTGTAATTACCCCATGTGTACTGTACGGGGAGGGGGGGGGGGGAGGGGGAGCCCTACAATCATGGGGCGGGGGGTTTGGGGGGGGCAGCCCCCATCTCTCGAACTTTCTCTACTTTTAGACAAGTTTGTAAACTTTTATATACAGTCAGTATTCCTACTTTTATATACAGTCAGTATTCCTACTTTTATATACAGTCAGTATTCATACTTTTATATACAGTCAGTATTCCTACTTTTATATAGAGTCAGTATTCATACTTTTATATACAGTCAGTAATCCTACTTTTATATACAGTCAGTATTCATACTTTTATATACAGTCAGTATTCATACTTTTATATACAGTCAGTATTCCTACTTTTATATACAGTCAGTATTCCTACTTTTATATACAGTCAGTATTCATACTTTTATATACAGTCAGTATTCCTACTTTTATATACAGTCAGTATTCCTACTTTTATATACAGTCAGTATTCCTACTTTTATATACAGTCAGTATTCCTACTTTTATATACAGTCAGTATTCCTACTTTTATATACAGTCAGTATTCATACTTTTATATACAGTCAGTATTCCTACTTTTATATACAGTCAGTATTCATACTTTTATATACAGTCAGTAATCCTACTTTTATATACAGTCAGTATTCATACTTTTATATACAGTCAGTATTCATACTTTTATATACAGTCAGTATTCCTACTTTTATATACAGTCAGTATTCCTACTTTTATATACTGTCAGTATTCATACTTTTATATACAGTCAGTATTCCTACTTTTATATACAGTCAGTATTCCTACTTTTATATACAGTCAGTATTCCTACTTTTATATACAGTCAGTATTCATACTTTTATATACAGTCAGTATTCCTACTTTTATATACAGTCAGTATTCCTACTTTTATATACAGTCAGTATTCCTACTTTTATATACAGTCAGTATTCATACTTTTATATACAGTCAGTATTCATACTTTTATATACAGTCAGTATTCCTACTTTTATATACAGTCAGTATTCCTACTTTTATCACTCTGGCTCGCTGTTCGCTCTAGTCATTAGTGTGGTTTAGTAATATTTTCAAGGTTTTGATCAAATCACTCCTTACTCTCCTCTCTTCTCTCTGGCGGGTAGATGGTTTAGACTGTGTCACTGTATTATTCAGCTCCCATAATACCGATGTTTTCATTCTGGACTTGGCCTTAATGTTGAGCTGTGGAACACCTTGTTACACACAGTGTTGGTTAGCCCTTGGTTCTGATGGTTAGCTCTCTGTGGACACTAGGCCAGCCGTTGGTTAGCGAGGTTATTAGCTAGTTAGCTGGGCCTCTTCTCAGGCCGGGCCGTGTCTGCTCTGCTGTGGGACGGGGGCGGGGGCGGGGCGCGGAAATGCCCCATTTGAAGAGTGGGGCCGTGACGTCTCTGTCCAGCCCAGCTGACGACGGCCCATTGTCAACACCGACCTGTTCATCATCAGGAGACGACAGGTGTCTCGTGCTCAGGTGTGTGTGTGTGTGTGTGTGTGTGTGTGTGTGTGTGTGTGTGTGTGTGTGTGTGTGTGTGTGCAGCTGTAGTGGCTGTGGATCTGTAATGGTGGGTCGGTGCCCCGGATGTATGCATACATCTGTGACGGGAGACCTGCAGGTTATGAGACGTTAGGTTCGGTCATAAGAATGTTACGTTCCCGTCACACGAATATTTGAGTTCCTGTCACATGAATATTTGGGTTCCTTTCACACGAATATTGGGGTTCCTTTCACACGAATATTTGGGTTCCTGTCACACGAATATTTGGGTTCCTGTCAAACGAATATTTGGGTTCCTGTCACACGAATGTTTGGGCTCCTGTCACATGAATATTTGGGTTCCTGTCACACGACTATTTGGGCTTCTTTCACGAATATCGGGTAACTTCGCACGAATGTTGGGTAAGTTCGCTCGAAGTAAGGGTTTCTTCGCACGAACGTTTGTTGGTTTCCACATCACGCGCTGACGTGGTTTCGTGCACGCTCCACGCCACGGAAGATCGAGTTCCTCCACACGAAGTCCCCCCCCCCCCAGTGGGTTCCAGGACACGAATGTGGGTTGGCAGGTCCTGGGTTCCTCCGCACGAACGTATGGTTTCCTCCCCTCGGCCTGGAGGTCCTTCCCTCCCTCCCATCCTTCCTTACGTAGGGTAAGTTACCTGCCTCCTGGCGCCCTCTCAGTGCTTGGAGCCGCCGGTGGAGGTGACCGGCAAGCCCCCGGTCATGTGGGATGGGGTACGTGGGTGAGGGATTATCATCCAGGATAATTTGGGACGCCTTTATATCCCGGTGTGGGGAGGGCGGGGCGGGGCGGGGGCGGGGATGAGAGCGAGACTGTTGGAGATGGTAATGAACGAGATAATCCAGGTTTTGTTGTATAGCGAGATACATCGAGATAATCCAGGTTTTGTTGTATAGCGAGATACATCGAGATAATCCAGGTTTTGTTGTATAGCGAGATACATCGAGATAATCCAGGTTTTGTTGTACAGCGAGATACAGCGAGATAATCCAGGTTTTGTTGTACAGCGAGATACAGCGAGATAATCCAGGTTTTGTTGTATAGCGAGATACAGCGAGATAATCCAGGTTTTGTTGTATAGCGAGATACAGCGAGATAATCCAGGTTTTGTTGTACAGCGAGATACAGCGAGATAATCCAGGTTTTGTTGTACAGCGAGATACAGCGAGATAATCCAGGTTTTGTTGTACAGCGAGATACAGCGAGATAATCCAGGTTTTGTTGTATAGCGAGATACAGCGAGATAATCCAGGCTTTGTTGTATAGCGAGATACAGCGAGATAATCCAGGTTTTGTTGTATAGCGAGATACAGCGAGATAATCCAGGTTTTGTTGTATAGCGAGATACAGCGAGATAATCCAGGCTTTGTTGTATAGCGAGATACAGCGAGATAATCCTGGCTTTGTTGTATAGCGAGATACAGCGAGATAATCCTGGCTTTGTTGTATAGCGAGATACAGCGAGATAATCCAGGTTTTGTTGTATAGCGAGATACAGCGAGATAATCCTGGCTTTGTTGTATAGCGAGATACAGTGAGATAATCCTGGCTTTGTTGTATAGCGAGATACAGCGAGATAATCCTGGCTTTGTTGTATAGCGAGATACAGCGAGATAATCCAGGTTTTGTTGTATAGCGAGATACAGCGAGATAATCCAGGTTTTGTTGTATAGCGAGATACAGCGAGATAATCCAGGTTTTGTTGTACAGCGAGATACAGCGAGATAATCCAGGTTTTGTTGTACAGCGAGATACAGCGAGATAATCCAGGTTTTGTTGTACAGCGAGATAC
Organism: Panulirus ornatus; assembly: GCF_036320965.1. Lineage (NCBI taxonomy): Eukaryota > Metazoa > Arthropoda > Malacostraca > Decapoda > Palinuridae > Panulirus > Panulirus ornatus. The sequence continues at coordinate 42,654,703 of NC_092234.1, read as the reverse complement.
AGCGAGATAATCCAGGTTTTGTTGTATAGCGAGATACAGCGAGATAATCCAGGCTTTGTTGTATAGCGAGATACAGCGAGATAATCCAGGTTTTGTTGTATAGCGAGATACAGCGAGATAATCCAGGTTTTGTTGTATAGCGAGATACAGCGAGATAATCCAGGCTTTGTTGTATAGCGAGATACAGCGAGATAATCCTGGCTTTGTTGTATAGCGAGATACAGCGAGATAATCCTGGCTTTGTTGTATAGCGAGATACAGCGAGATAATCCAGGTTTTGTTGTATAGCGAGATACAGCGAGATAATCCTGGCTTTGTTGTATAGCGAGATACAGTGAGATAATCCTGGCTTTGTTGTATAGCGAGATACAGCGAGATAATCCTGGCTTTGTTGTATAGCGAGATACAGCGAGATAAGTGTATTTAGTGGAATGAGTAAGTTTAGCGATACGACCCTTGAGCACGATGGTACGACCCTTGAGCACGACGGTACGACCCTTTGGGTTTGATGGGATGGCGTCTGACCTCATCCCTGAAGAGTAAGGTCAACTGCCCCCTCCCCTCCTCACACCACTGTGTCAGCCCCACTTTAAGTCCCCTCCCTCCCTTCCTCACCGTAGCCGGACCCATCATACCCCTCACACACACACCCTGGTCACCTTCCTATTTGTGTCTTTATATATGTATCGTTAATTTTCAGTCGTGTGCCACCGAGTCTCTATTCGCTTCATCAAGCAGCTGCTGCTCCTTGACCGATTTTTTTTTCTTTTTTGATGGGGTGATTATATTGATCATGGATGATTAAGTTGACCAGTTGCTCAGTCACCAGTCGCGTTGAATTAACCCCCTGAGAGCAATGTTGTTCTGTAGGGGGGGGGGGGGGTTCCAGTGAGACTCTGGGTGCAGGGAGGGTGTGCAGGACCGTTGTATATTAATGGTCCAGCCTGCATAACTCATATCACAACTACAAGTGTTTAAAATGACCCCGAACACCAGACTAACTGCCCCCTCTCGTACCTTGAACCAAACAACACAGAGTGGAGCAACGGTGGAGCAAGGTACCGGTTTCAACACCCAACACCTTCTGCTACACTAATGGGATTCAGTGAGGCAGGTCATCCTGAACAGCTTCAGTGTTCAAAACACGATTCAGAATCTTTCTCTGTTATCAGGAATATTGGTATGAACAGTAGTGGATACTGCACCAGTCAAACTTCCGTCAAGTTTGAAAACCTACATTTTGGCCTCTGACGATTACAAAGTCTACTGCTTCAGGTGTCGACCATATCTGAGCGAGACTTGATTTAAGTACCTGTTTACCAAATGGCGTCCTAGCTACGTCTCTGCGTTGTATATCAACTGACTGTTATATTTCTATCGTGTGTCTCCCCTGATGATGTGATTATTACGTGAAAGTGCACTTGGGAACTTATCGTGTTTCATTTTCCTCGTGGACTCATAGGAATATATATATATGTATATATATATATATATATATATATATATATATATATATATATATATATATATATATATATATATGTATATATATATATATATTAGTTCATAATGGAGGAGGAAGTCAGTGATTCGTTACTCTTTTCCCCGACGCTTTGATAGTCTGATCAATGAGAGGGTCTTCGTGTCGGAGTCGTACAGCAGACCTGCTCAG